>NC_083772.1:45895957-46060957 GCF_963514075.1 Conger conger | reverse complement strand
TGCTAATTAGTAGAGTGGCTAATTAGGGTTGAAGTGAAAACCTTCAGGACGGTAGATCTCCAGGAATAGGGTGGGTGACCCCTGGTCTACACTCACAGAGCACTTTATTAGGCAGACCTGTATACCAGCTTGTTAATGCAAATATTTAATCAGCCAATCATGTGGCAGCGACTAAATGCAGACATGATCAAGAGGTTCAGCTGTTTTAAGACCAAATGTCAGAATGCGGAAGGAATGTGATGTAAGTGACTTTGACCGTGGAATGATTGTTGGTGCCAGACAGGGTGGTTTGAATGATCTCAGAAACTGCTGATCTCCTGCTGTTTTCGCACTCCACAGTCTAGCTAAAGTTTGTAGAGAATGGTGCGGGAAAAAAAAATTCCAGTGAGCAGCAGGTCTGCGGGCAAAAATGCCTTGTTAATAAGAGAGGTCTCTTGCAAAGGCCCAGACTGGCCAAAGCTGACAGCTGAAGGTGACAGTAATGCAAATAACAACACTGGTATGCTCTCTGAACACACAACGTTTCAAATCTCTAAGTGGATAGGCTACAGCCACAGAAGACCAATACGTCCAAAAAATAAGTCTAATAAATACCTAATAAAGTGCTCACTGATTGTAGTATTGATTCATGAAATTAGTTGGAGGCTGGTGTTTGGAATTTCATGGCTAGACTTCACATGTATTTTAAAAACAGTGGTTGTTCTTTAATATGACAGATGAGTAAAGGCTACATGATCTGTGACTAGATGCTAGAGAAAGTCATACACAGCAACTGTTTCGAAGCCGAGATTGGTGGACTGCAGTGTCAATCATACATTTACTAATGGACAATATTCCAATATTTCAGTTTTAGAGTATGATTTGATTGGGCCAGAAAGTTTTTGTGTTCAGCGAAGGATATTTTGGATATTTACAGTTTCTGATGTTTAAGTGACGCTGTTGATAAAGTTTTTGTTTTAAAAGCTTTAAAATCTTGCGGCTTGATCTGTTTGGGTCTGGCTGTCTGGCGATGATATCCCGGACGTGGATGTGGCTGAAACAGACGGTTATTGGAGAGTTGAGGGTCTTTTGATTTCCTGGTGCATGTTTTGATTTCCTGGTGTCAATGACAAAACTGCAGTTCGTAAGCAGTGGTTGGGCGAACGAGCAGGTCCTGCATGAGGTCACGAAGGTGTGCGTGTTGTGAAAACAATGACAAAACTGCAGTTCGTAAGCAGTGGTTGGGCGAACCAGCAGTTCCTGCATGAGGTCATGGAGGTCTGTGTGTTGAAGGCATGTCCAGCAGATGGATTTCAGTGCAGCTGCTTTTCACCAGAAAACAGACTTCACCATTACAAGGGGTCGACCTTGCTCTAGGGCCGAGAGAAATATTGTGGAGGCAAGATAAATATCAGCAAATCATAAACTCCAAAATACAGACATGCTGCTTTTAACTATTAAATATGTTTAGCTACAGTATCCGAAAATATTTACCTGGCACTGTACCTCAGGAATTCATGGTTTTCTGTTATGAATTCCTGTGCTCTGCAGTTGTTGAATGATATGCAGGCTGTCTATTGAGTTTATTGTTGATGGAATAAACACTTCCTTCACTCACACTCCTCTGTGTGTGTCATACGTGTAAGTCCTTGCCTCGCTTCAATTGTTTCACATTAAAACAAAGCTGTACAGGTGCCTAAATAATACATGCTAACTCCCCCAATACTGTAATTAACCGTTCATTTCCCATGCGAAAAAGAAGCAGGATTTAACAGCTATTGTTTTACACGATTAGATATATGCTTGTAAGGAAAGGAAGCTGAGAATAAGACTGTTCTTTAAGGGTTGATGCAATAATCAGCTGCTAGTAATATTTGATATTTTATGTTAACATTCAAAATACTGATTGTGTCACATACTCAGTTGTTGCACTAAAAAACATATAACTACTCCATAAGCGTTTTACTTAGGGGTTGTAGCAAATGTAATACAGACATACTGTATCTAATTTTTCTATAGACATAATATGAGGTATCTCTACAAATTGTTTTTAAATATATATGATCATTGAACGTCATATATGTATGAAGGTAGCAATATACTCGCGTGACTGAATCAGTGCTTCCTATATACTTTAAAATGTATTATATTAATAATTTATGTACTGTATTAATAATAATATACCAAAATACTTATTTAAAAAAAAGAAAAGGATTTTTTTTCTGAAAAGGATTCCATATAAGAAGTCATAGATTTCGATTGAACAGGGTTAAACCCACAGTATGCCCTGGTGGAGGTATTATTTGTGGTGTGGAGTGTGTGTGTAAAATGCATATCTTTTTCAGTTGAACGTACTGATTGAGACTTTCTGAAGCATGCAAGCATGTCCTCCTTTTCAATGGCCAAAAACATCAAGAATAGATTACATTTATAGATTTCATCAAGAATAGATTTGAACTGAAATAAGATTATTGAAATGTTTATTTTATCCAATGGCTTTTCTGCATTCTAAACAATAATAGTCCTCCTTAGCATTTTGATAATGTACACTTCTCTACATCAAATTTAGAAACACCATTTAGAGAGTTTGCATTTCCCACAGAAAAATGGAATAGTATTTTTGCTAGTCTACTTGTAGTGCAAAAAAGAAAAAGCAAAGTGGATTCCAAAGTGAATGTGGATTGTAGTATTAAATTGGCTCCACAATCTTCCTACGTATTTCCTGAATTCCTTCAACTTATTCGGTCTACCTGAGAAGGAGCCATGCTGCAAATGAGTTTATTCATGTATGTGCCCCGCTTGTTCCCCCTTTAAAATCGGTATGAACACACCACTACAGTGGACACTGCCTCTCACAGGTAATTACACCTGTACTGAATAATGATGAATAATGTTCATGTACTTCTGTTTAATGCCACTGCGGTGTGTCTGGACTGAGCTGCACTTCACCCTGTAGAGTTTTTTCAGAAGAATGTCAATTTTACCGTTAGCTTTTGCCTTCACGCTTTACCCCAATTCAACTTGGCTCTTATCAGACTGCAGCAGCTGATATTGTTCTGTGTAAATACGTTTGTGTCTGTATAGCGCGTATTGTAAACACCCTTTGAACGGCTATTTAATTAGCAATGGTTTGCTGAGCAGTCACCTCTATTTGACCCCGGTGAGCAGCGTGGGTCTGTCACGGTGTCGACCCCACGTTTACAGTGCTTCTGCAGCGTGGGTCTGTCACGGTGTCTACCCCACGTTTACAGTGCTTCTGCAGCGTGGGTCTGTCACGGTGTCTACCCCACGTTTACAGTGCTTCTGCAGCGTGGGTCTGTCACGGTGTCTACCCCACGTTTACAGTGCTTCTGCAGCGTGGGTCTGTCACGGTGTCGACCCCACGTTTACAGTGCTTCTGCAGCGTGGGTCTGTCACGGTGTCTACCCCACGTTTACAGCAGTGCTTCTGCAGCGTGGGTCTGTCACGGTGTCTACCCCACGTTTACAGCAGTGCTTCTGCAGCGTGGGTCTGTCACGGTGTCGACCCCACGTTTACAGTGCTTCTGCAGCGTGGGTCTGTCACGGTGTCTACCCCACGTTTACAGCAGTGCTTCTGCAGCGTGGCTGAGCTGGAGAGGCAGACTCGGTCACAACAGGCACGGTCACCCAGGGCTGCTTGTTTGTTTAAGTCGGGGATGCGCTGGTCCTTTCACACTGACGCCCGCAATGAGCTGGGAGGAGGTGGCGCGCTGATTCAGGGGGAGGAGGGAAAGTTAAATGTAATGTCTTAAAGTCAATTTAAGTCCAAACAAAGAGCTGTCACAACACCCCAGGGGTATGTGACACTGGGCTGAATGGCCCCTTGTGTGGGAGTTAAGGGGTTAACGGGAGACAAAGGGAGCAGGAACCCCCAGCGCAGCAGGGGGGAGATGCAGTGGAACACCACAGACATGCGTATTTAACCAGACAGGCAGGGGGGAGATGCAGTGGAACACCACAGACATGCGTATTTAACCAGACAGGCAGGGGGGAGATGCAGTGGAACACCACAGACATGCGTATTTAACCAGACAGGCAGGGGGGAGATGCAGTGGAACACCACAGACATGCATATTTAACCAGACAGGCAGGGGGGAGATGCACTGGAACACCACAGACATGCGTATTTAACCAGACAGGCAGGGAGGAGTTGCACTGGAACCACAGACATGCGTATTTAACCAGACAGGCAGGGGGGAGATGCAGTGGAACACCACAGACATGCGTATTTAACCAGACAGGCAGGGGGGAGATGCAGTGGAACACCACAGACATGCGTATTTAACCAGACAGGCAGGGGGGAGATGCAGTGGAACACCACAGACATGCATATTTAACCAGACAGGCAGGGGGGAGATGCACTGGAACACCACAGACATGCGTATTTAACCAGACAGGCAGGGAGGAGTTGCACTGGAACCACAGACATGCGTATTTAACCAGACAGGCAGGGGGGAGATGCAGTGGAATACCACAGACATGCGTATTTAACCAGACAGGCAGGGAGGAGATGCACTGGAACACCACAGACATGTGTATTTAACCAGACAGGCAGGGAGGAGATGCACTGGAACACCACAGACATGCGTATTTAACCAGACAGGCAGGGGGGAGATGCACTGGAACCACAGACATGCGTATTTAACCAGACAGGCAGGGAGGAGATGCACTGGAACACCACAGACATGCGTATTTAACCAGACAGGCAGGGGGGAGATGCACTGGAACACCACAGACATGCGTATTTAACCAGACAGGCAGGGAGGAGTTGCACTGGAACCACAGACATGCGTATTTAACCAGACAGGCAGGGGGGAGATGCAGTGGAATACCACAGACATGCGTATTTAACCAGACAGGCAGGGAGGAGATGCACTGGAACACCACAGACATGTGTATTTAACCAGACAGGCAGGGAGGAGATGCACTGGAACACCACAGACATGCGTATTTAACCAGACAGGCAGGGGGGAGATGCACTGGAACCACAGACATGTGTATTTAACCAGACAGGCCGGCTGCAGCTACACTGAGCTACTGAAGCTGCGGGAGTGAGACTGCACTGCGCATGTCCAGGACCAAAACACTGGAGCTTCCATTACAGTGAATGGAGAACCATATGAAAAGCAGATTGTGAAAAGATGTCATAAAATGTATCAATTCTGGACAAAAACAACCATTGTTTCACAAACTGCTACATATAATGTTAAGTAAGTTATGATCACAAAAAGTTGACTGATGAGGTTTTCTCCATGGTTTCCTACATTGAATTCAATGGGCAGCAAGCTCTTTTGCCCTAATGCATGCACAATAGCAGGGCAGCCTGTCGCGTAGTGGTTAAGGTACATGACTGGCACCCGCAAGGTCGGTGGTTCGATCCCCGGTGTAACCACAATAAGATCCGCACAGCCGTCGGGCCCTTGAGCAAGGCCCTTAACCCTGCATTGCTCCAGGGGAGGATTGTCTCCTGCTTAGTCTAATCAACTGTACTTCGCTCTGGATAAGAGCATCTGCCAAAATGCAGTTAATGTAATGTAATGTAATGTAACAATAGAAGCTATTTCCAGTTACTCCCTAAGTTTTACTGGCTGGCCCATTCCTGTGCTCTCTGTGTGAAGAACACGACAGTCCTGTCTCCTGCTCGTTCTGCCTCGTAATCTCCATCACAGGGAGTTAAAGCAAGAGAGAGAGGGAGAGGCAATTCAGCTTAAATTCATTTACTTAAATAACTTCAATAAAATAATAGTTTATTTATTTGTGATTGTCACTGCCTTCTAAGGCAAGAAAAGTGTGTCCTCTATGTGTGACCCATCCTAATTACTGAGGAGCGCCCGGGGAACAACTGCAGTTCTGAGGCCAGTGCCTTGGTCAAGAGCAACAGCAGGAGTACCCCGAGGGGCAATTTAGAACATTTAACTTAACCTGCATGCCTTTGGACTGTGGGAGGAAACTGGAGTACCTGAGGGAACATGCAAACTCCACGCAGGGACCGAACCCAGGACCCAGGAACTTCTTTCAGTAAAGCGACGATGCTACCCATTGTGCCACTGTGCTGCATACTTACTGTCATACGCCAAAAAAACCTGCTGACCCAGACCGTACAACACCTCTGTTACAGTGTTCCTTTTCTGCGAAAAAGTGACTAATGTTAATATGAATGTGGGACCACAGAAAGTTTCTTTGAGTTAAAAGTGCTGGCGGGGGGAGATTAGTGGTTACTCATATGCCCGCAACTTCAAAGAAAAACTGCCCATTTTACAATGCTGAAAGTGTGAGTAACGCATTCAGCGTTCAGTCTGTACAGAAGCATTACTGCCTGGAGCTGAAACGTCTTTGATGTATGTCCCTGTTAGGGAAAGCTGTATCCCTGACTGATGTGTCATCTCATCAGCTAGGGCCGTGGTACGTCGCGGTGCTCCAGAACACTCTGTGTTACGCAGAGAGGATTATTTTGCTACGGAAACTGGTCACAAACCTCTCCCCCTCAGCCACCCTTCCTGCAGGGTGTCGGTCCGGTGTCGTGTGATGGCCACCTGTCAACTGAGAGGACTAAGAGTCTGAGCTCCACCTGCGTGTGAGAGACAGAGGCTCCGCCCCCCGCCTGCGTGTGAGAGACAGAGACTCCTCTCCTGCGTGTGAGAGACAGAGGCTCCGCTCCTGCGTGTGAGAGACAGAGGCTCCGCCCCCCGCCTGCGTGTGAGAGACAGAGACTCCTCTCCTGCGTGTGAGAGACAGAGGCTCCGCTCCTGCGTGTGAGAGACAGAGGCTCCGCCCCCCGCCTGCGTGTGAGAGACAGAGACTCCTCTCCTGCGTGTGAGAGACAGAGGCTCCGCTCCTGCGTGTGAGAGACAGAGGCTCTGCCCCCCGCCTGCGTGTGAGAGACAGAGACTCCTCTCCTGCGTGTGAGAGACAGAGGCTCCGCTCCTGCGTGTGAGAGACAGAGGCTCTGCCCCCCGCCTGCGTGTGAGAGACAGAGGCTCCGCCCCCCGCCTGCGTGTGAGAGACAGAGGCTCCGCTCCTGCGTGTGAGAGACAGAGGCTCTGCTCCTGCGTGTGAGAGACAGAGGCTCTGCTCCCTGCCTGCATGTGAGAGACAGAGGCTCCGCCCCTGCGTGTCAGAGACAGAGGCTCCGCCCCTGCGTGTCAGAGACAGAGGCTCCGCCCCCCACCTGCGTGTGAGAGACAGAGGCTCCGCCCCCCGCCTGCCTGTGAGAGACAGAGGCTCCGCCTGCGTGTGAGAGACAGAGGCTCCGCCTGCGTGTGAGAGACAGAGGCTCCGCCTGTGTGTGAGAGACAGAGGCTCCGCCCCCCGCCTGCCTGTGAGAGACAGAGGCTCCGCCTGCCTGTGAGAGACAGAGGCTCCGCCTGCGTGTGAGAGACAGAGGCTCCGCCTGCGTGTGAGAGACAGAGGCTCCGCCTGTGTGTGAGAGACAGAGGCTCCGCCCCCCTCCTGCGTGTCAGAGACAGAGGCTCCGCCCCCCACCTGCGTGTGAGAGACAGAGGCTCCGCCCCCCGCCTGCCTGTGAGAGACAGAGGCTCCGCCTGCGTGTGAGAGACAGAGGCTCCGCCTGTGTGTGAGAGACAGAGGCTCCGCCTGCGTGTGAGAGACAGAGGCTCCGCCCCCCTCCTGCGTGTCAGAGACAGAGGCTCCGCCCCCCGCCTGCGTGTGAGAGACAGAGGCTCCGCCCCTGCGTGTGAGAGACAGAGGCTCCCACCTGCGTGTCAGAGACAGAGGCTCCGCCCCTGCGTGTCAGAGACAGAGGCTCCGCCCCTGCGTGTCAGAGACAGAGGCCGTGCGGAATCAACCGAGCACTGTGGCCCGGATCCCCCTCAGCCTGCACTAACGAGGCGCAGAAAAACCATGTTTTTTTCCATTTAACGACTGCAGGTTTGGCAGGGCTGCTAATTAGTCAAAGATGTTCTGAGAAGGGCAGCCGCTTGCTTCGGTTAGACTGCGCTGAGGACAAGCTGCAAAGCAATGGGCCTTCCGGCACCGAGGCCTTAGTCTGAGGATATGACTGGTTACAAATATTATGTCAGACTTTCCAATCAAAGAGGTATCCACACAAATAGTCAAACAGACTGGCAGGCTGCTTTTATTTCCACAAGGGGAAGTCAGTAATGTAACACTTTATTTGACGGCTCCTACATGAGAGCTACATAACACTTTCATAAGCACTACACAGCACATTCATTAACTCTACTACAACTCTACAATTCACAAGTGCTTATGTCAATAACTGACATGAGGATCTTGCCTCAGTTCACTTGGTGTGCCATGGTAATTTATTTTGCTGCATCAATGTTGACATAACACCTATTTGCCTTTTTGCAGTTATTGGTAATTGCTTATGAAAGCTTATTTAGTGCTTATGAACATGCTATATAGTGCTTATGAAGGAGTTATATAGCTCTTATGTATGAGCCTTCAAATAAATTGTGACCGGAATATCATCATTGCATTGTGCATGTGTATTTTTGTGATGAGAATTGTTATGATCCATTTCACATTTTCTACATTCAAACCACCCAAATGCAGTAGCTGATATGTTGTGATTCGATGAATAGGCTTAATGCCATGTGATTGACTGGGTTATAATGATTTCAGGTTTCTGTGGTCTTTTGTGCTATCCACTAGTATTATTCGAGCTGCAGCCTTTATTTTCCATTTCTGTGCCGGCTGCGTGCAGCTGGAGAAAGTGAATCACTCAAAAATATTGTAAAATATCACATTTATTTTCATGAAACATGTAATTTGCTGTTTTACTGAGACACAACTGCATTCATTAAGATAATTTGAATATACTGTATCTACTCTTCTTTTTCAGTATCAAAACTGAACATTGCACCCTACAACTCCTTAACAAGACGACACATGGATAATTGGTAAGTACTATATCTGCTGATTATTTTGAAAATTATTTTTGTTATTTTCCTACTCTTTACCCTTTTTGGCTGAGTTAGTTCAGGTTACTTGAGGAACCATTTTGATTTTGGGTGTTGGGTCTTGTGGGAACAACTTGGCTTGCAGACCTATGTTCAGTTACAGGTGTGTGACAGAATGCTAAGTTTCCATGAAGTTTGCTTGACGTTGCACGTTTGCCCTGTAACTTTATCCTGTCTGGTGAATAGGAAATATCCGATTCCCCAGTACTGTAGAGAGCACCTTTCAGGAGGAGGTGTCAGTCCAAGGCCTTTGCCCACAGTGGTGATGATGTTTTTTTTAATGCATAGCGAAGAGGTGGTGAATTTGTCCTGAGGCAGTTATAGTGTTTGCAGCTGTTGTGTTGAAGAACAAGGGCTGGAGCACTCACAGAAATTAAGCACATTGAAGCAAGGACTGTGTGAACGGTCCCAGTGCTGTAACGCATTGCAGCACCTCGTATGGCATACAGGGTCTGGTCTCCGCTGTCCAAAAGCAATCGGAGTGATATGCAGTGCGGTGACATCACAAGGCCCAAACTTTGGTATGGTGTATACCCGTGAAATTCCAGGATTCTTGATATCTAACTCAAGAAGGAAAGAAGTCCTATACAAACACTCCTTCAGTGACCCTCAGGTAGATCACAGGGGCGGCACGGTGTGCAGTGGGCGGCACTGTCGCCTCACAGCAGGCAGTCTCTGGGTTTGAATCTGAGTGGAGTTCGCATGTTCTCCCCATGCCACTGTGGGTTTACTACGGGTACAGCGGTTTCCTCCCACAGTCCAAGACATGCAGGTTAGGTTAATTCGACAGTCTAAATGGTCCCGAGGTATGTGTGTGTGAGTGAATGAATGGTGTTTGTCCTGTGGTAGATTTGGGCCTGTCTGGATTGTATTCTTGCCTTGCATGCTGGGATAGGCTCCATGACCAGGGATAAACTGGTAAAATAATGGATAGATGTACAGTCAGGCGAATAATTATTTGCTCCCTTGATAAATATGCACAAAGAATACTGTAAAATAAAGCATAATACCCGTTAGTGATTTATTTTCCCAACATGTGTAAAGTAGTGTGCGTTATTAATGATTCAATGGAATCAACAAAACATGTTTCACAATTGTTGGCACCCCAGGTTTAATACTTTGTGCAACCACCCCTGGCAAAGATGACAGCCATGAGTCTTTTCCTATAATTTGTGATAAGGTTAGAGAACTCTTTTGGACGGATTTTTGACCATTCCTCCATGCAGAACTTTTCAGGATCATTGATATCTTGGTTTGCGCTTATGAACCCCCCTCTTCAGTTCAGACCACAGGTTTTTCATGGGCCTTAAGTCTGGAGACTGAGATGGCCAATGCAGAACATGGATGTTGTTTTCACCTGATAAATGTAAATAATGCTTTATGAAATCCGTTTGGGTTTGTTGCCATTGGGGTCGTACTCTTATTATTGATGGAATGTTGGGAAATGTGACAGTTTTGACGTCGAGCCGGCTCTTTTGAGTGTTGGTGAAGGGTGTCCTGTGCCTGCAGGTTCTGGAAGGTCTCAGAAGTGTCGCACAGCCGTCACTGGTCATTGGACTGAAACGATGACAAAAAGGTTTCCATGGCGACAATACTAGCGTACTACGAGGCTACTTGTTTTAATGAATGAGCTGGTTTGTTTACTTAGCTAATTAGCAAAAGGGATGGGTGTGAGGAGAAGGTGGCTGCTATAGTAACCAAGTGCACTGTCTCTGAACTATGAATGCAAACTGTTTTTGAATGAAGTTCTGTCAACAGGCACTTTGTCACTGCAGCATCACTGAGCTCTTCGTAATATAAGCTCTTCGTAATATAAGCTCTTCATAATATAAGCTCTTCATAATATAAGCTCTTCTTGTGACATGCGGCGCACTAGCCAGTGTGCATGACGTGAACAAACATGTTTTATTGTGTATCCGAACATATGTTGAACACAACTACATTTTGAGAAGAGGTGTGTCTGTGTCACAGAAAATGTATTTGCTCATTATGTAGGTCAGCCCTACTCAGGCATGTGCTCCTGCACCTGATTTCAATGATTAGCTGATTATCTGAACCAAGCAGGTGGAATAATGAGTGAAATCAGGCGGTGGAGCACACGTTCGGAGCAAATACCTGCAGACACTGTGGCCCGCAGGACGTGGAGTTCAGTAGCGCTGATGTAGGTCATGGGCTCTAGTTTTCTGACTATATGATTAATTTAGGGCCCTCCTTGTTATCACAGGGGTCTGTGATTACTGCTTCTGTGTATGGATAAGTGAAACTTGTTCTGGTCAGACTTGCACTGTTACTGCATGATGTCCACTCCAGGAACATACCAGACTGTTGGAAGTTTGCAAATGTTAATGTAATGCTCATGAATAGTGGTTTTCACCCTGCTCTTTATTACTTCCAGCAAAGGACACAGTAACAGTGTAGATTATGTGGGGGGAAAAGGGGGACACAGTAACACTGTAGATTATGTGTGGGGGAAAGGGGGACACAGTAACACTGTAGATTATGTGTGGGGGAAAGGGGGACACAGTAACAGTGTAGATTATGTGTGGGGGAAAGGGGGACACAGTAACAGTGTAGATTATGTGTGGGGGAAAGGGGGACACAGTAACACTGTAGATTATGTGTGGGGGGGGGAAAGGGGGACACAGTAACAGTGTAGATTATGTGTGGGGGGGGAAAGGGGGACACAGTAACAGTGTAGATTATGTGTGGGGGGAAAGGGGGACACAGTAACACTGTAGATTATGTGTGGGGAAAAGGGGGACACAGTGACAGTGTAGATTATGTGTGGGGGAAAGGGGGACACAGTAACACTGTAGATTATGTGTGGGGGGGGGAAAGGGGGACACAGTAACAGTGTAGATTATGTGTGGGGGGGGAAAGGGGGACACAGTAACAGTGTAGATTATGTGTGGGGGAAAGGGGGACACAGTAACAGTGTAGATTATGTGTGGGGGAAAGGGGGATACAGTAACAGTGTAGATTATGTGTGGGGGGGGGAAAGGGGGACACAGTAACAGTGTAGATTATGTGTGGGGGGGGAAAGGGGGACACAGTAACAGTGTAGATTATGTGTGGGGGGGGAAAGGGAGACACAGTAACACTGTAGATTATGTGTGGGGGAAAGGGGGACACAGTAACACTGTAGATTATGTGTGGGGGAAAGGGGGATACAGTAACAGTGTAGATTATGTGTGTGGGGGAAAGGGAGACACAGTAACACTGTAGATTATGTGTGGGGAAAAGGGGGACACAGTAACATTGTAGATTATGTGTGGGGGAAAGGGAGACACAGTAACACTGTAGATTATGTGTGAGGGAAAGGGGGACACAGTAACAGTGTAGATTATGTGTGGGGGAAAGGGGGACACAGTAACACTGTAGATTATGTGTGGGGAAAAGGGGGACACAGTGACAGTGTAGATTATGTGTGAGGGAAAGGGGGACACAGTAACACTGTAGATTATGTGTGGGGGAAAAGGGGGACACAGTAACACTGTAGATTATGTGTGGGGAAAAGGGGGACACAGTGACAGTGTAGATTATGTGTGAGGGAAAGGGGGACACAGTAACACTGTAGATTATGTGTGGGGGAAAAGGGGGACACAGTAACACTGTAGATTATGTGTGGGGGAAAGGGGGACACAGTAACAGTGTAGATTATGTGTGGGGGAAAGGGGGACACAGTAACACTGTAGATTATGTGTGGGGGAAAAGGGGGACACAGTAACAGTGTAGATTATGTGTGGGGAAAAGGGGGACACAGTGACAGTGTAGATTATGTGTGAGGGAAAGGGGGACACAGTAACACTGTAGATTATGTGTGGGGGAAAAGGGGGACACAGTAACACTGTAGATTATGTGTGGGGGAAAGGGGGACACAGTAACAGTGTAGATTATGTGTGGGGGAAAGGGGGACACAGTAACACTGTAGATTATGTGTGGGGGAAAAGGGGGACACAGTAACACTGTAGATTATGTGTGGGGGAAAGGGGGATACAGTAACAGTGTAGATTATGTGTGGGGGAAAGGGAGACACAGTAACAGTGTAGATTATGTGTGGGGGAAAGGGGGACACAGTAACAGTGTAGATTATGTGTGGGGGAAAGGGGGACACAGTAAGAATGTAGATTATGTGTGGGGGGGGAAACGGGGGGCGCAGCTCCACATGGAATGGCTGAGGCTGCAGAGGAGGCTCAGAATGTTCCGGAAGCTTTCTGGCATCGCTCCGCTCACCGGCTAGATGAGTGTGGGAGAGGTGGGAGACTGCGAGACTGTCAATAAGATTCACACGCCGGTAATGACGCTGTCACACAGAGCACTGCCAACAGAGACGCAAATTACTCAACAGAACTGTGTCCGTTTCCACATTCCACATTCACCACAAGCAAAAAAAAGATTGTTTGTTTTGTTTTTGTTTTTTAAATGTCTTGAAAACAGAATATTTGTTTCATTGTTTTCTCCATTATTGTTTGGATTGATGCCCTAGTATCGTGAAAATTTTGAACCCCAGTCATTAACTTCAGTCACAAGGCAGACATGGATGTAGCGTAGGGGATGGATGTAGCATAGGGGATGGATGTAGCGTAGGGGATGGATGTAGCATAGGGGATGGATGTAGCGTAGGGGATGGATGTAGCATAGGGGATGGATGTAGCATAGGGGATGGATGTAGCATAGGAGATGGATGTAGCATAGGGGATGGATGTAGCATAGGAGATGGATGTAGCATAGGGGATGGATGTAGCATAGGGGATGGATGTAGCATAGGAGATGGATGTAGCATAGGGGATGGATGTAGCATAGGGGATGGATGTAGTAAAGGGGATGGATGTAGCATTGGGGATGGATGTAGCATAAGGGAAGTGGGAGGCAAAGTCTGATGGCAGATGGGGCCGGGACACGGGTGATGGTAAAGGGGCCGATGAATCTGAGGGCAAGTTTAGCACAGACAGAGCGGAGGGGATGAAAGCCATGTCTTTTGACGAAGAGAGCAGCGGGGAGTGGGACAACGGTGGCGGCCTGTGGTGACCTCCAGGAGCAGGGCATGAAGGTGGAAACAGGAGCTCTGCTGTCTCCTTGGAGCAGGGTAGCTTTGGCAGTGCCACAAAGTGTAGAAACTTGGAAAACGGATCACAATGGCGAGGACCTTCCCTTCGAGCCAGTAGCAAAGTGGAGGGCAACATGAGACCACAGGGGTGGTGGGTCGGTGAGGAACGGATCGTGGCGGGAGGGGGGCCCTGAGGGGCTCGTTGCAGGCCTTCCCTCGAGCACACTCGGGGCAGGCAGTGACAAACCCAGCTGCATCTCGCTCTGCTGATGGTCACCCGACATGACGGCCCAGGAGGGCCAGTGAGCAGCTAGCCCCAGGGTGACAGGCCAGAGGGGAAGAGTGAGAGAGAGAGTGAGAGGGAGAGGGGGAGAGGGAGAGGGGGAGAGTGAGAGTGAGAGTGAGAGTGAGAGTGAGAGGGGAAGAGTGAGAGTGAGAGTGAGAGAGGAAGAGTGAGAGAGAGGGGAGAGGGGGAGAGTGAGAGTGAGAGTGAGAGTGAGAGGGGAAGAGTGAGAGTGAGAGTGAGAGAGGAAGAGTGAGAGAGAGGGGAGAGGGGGAGAGTGAGAGTGAGAGTGAGAGTGAGCAGGGAGAGTGAGAGGGGGAGAGTGAGACTGAGAGGGGGAGAGTGAGAGTGAGAGGGGGAGAGAAAGAGTGAGAGGGGAGAGTGAGAGTGAGAGTGAGAGGGGGAGAGTGAGAGTGAGAGGGGAGAGTGAGAGTGAGCAGGGAAGAGTGAGAGGGGGAGAGTGAGAGTGAGAGGGGGAGAGGGGGAGAGTGAGAGGGGGAGAGGGGGAGAGTGAGAGTGAGAGGGGGAGAGGGGGAGAGTGAGAGTGAGAGGGGGAGAGGGGAAGAGTGAGCCCACTCCAGGACCTGAGGCTGGAGAGCCTCCAGCACAAACAGATGATCAGCAGGCGTGTTGTCAGGGCTGGACAGTGCCTCAGGGCTTCCTCCACTGTGCTGGCGGTGACTAGGGTACCGGGAGGCCGGATGGTGACTGGCTCTTTGTCAAGTTGGGGAGGTGAGTGCCCCTCGGTAGTCAATACAGGGATGGAGCGACTTGCCTTCTTCTCCACAAAGAAGAATTCAGCACCAGAGCGAGAACAGGGTAAAACTGTTGCACTTGGGGGCGCCTGGCTCCCAGGATGCCGTCCCCCACTCTCGTGCTCTCCCAGCCAGCGGGGGTGATGACGTAGGTGACCTGGGACCTCTCCGTCAGTAAGGATGATGGCTGCAGTTAGAAAACGAGGGAGCATTATGACAGGGAGGATCTGCATGAGTCAGGTTCTCCAGCGTAGCGCAGACGGGGTTCCGGATCAGCGCGGACAGCCTTGGGAGCAGTTACAGTTGGGGGAGAGTAGCTTGGTGCACGCTAGTCAGCCAGGGTAGTGATCTGATGGTGTTGATTCACCGATCTTGGTTCAAGGACAGGATCCAGTCGACCACCTTCAGCTGCAAGAAACAGCTGCCGTCCTTTGCCTGGTTGTTTTATTTTGCCAGTTGGATTTTGTTCATTTTATTGAGGCATTCCATCAGACATCAATATGACCTCATTCTTTTAGATACATGCTAATCTACATGAGAGATGCCCCACCCACCACTGTGACCCCGCCCCCCTGAGACAGCAGCTGTAGCCAATGAGTTCTGTTTAAAAAGCCAGTGGTCTAGATCCGGGGGCTGTTTTGTTGATTGGCAGCCGGGGTCAAAGAGTCACCATGTTGGCCCGCTGCCCAGGAAATGTCTGCTAGTATTTAGGGTGGTGTAGTAGGCAAGGCCCATATTGCACTCTGTCTGCTAACCCCCCTCCTACAGCTATGCCCTTGCTTCATCAGTGCGAACAGCGTCTCAGAGTCAATGCACGGGTACAGAACAGGCTCAGAGTCAATGCACGGGTACAGAACAGGCTCAGAGTCAATGCACGGGTGCAGAACAGGCTCAGAGTCAATGCACGGGTACAGAACAGGCTCAGAGTCAATGCACGGGTACAGAACAGGCTCAGAGTCAATGCACGGGTGCAGAACAGGCTCAGAGTCAATGCACGGGTACAGAACAGGCATACACAACAGAGCAAAATGCAAACAAGTCACATTTTTTGGTGTGCATTACGAAAACAGACAATAGCCCTTGGGGATGATGCCTTCTGTAACAGAGCTGGAAATAATCCCAAAAGGCTTGGAGATCATCCGGGTGCTTTTTCCAAATGTTTGAAAATGTTTCTCTTGGTTAGCAGCGGTTTCTGCCTAGCTACTCTCCCTTGAATCTCATCTTTTTCCAGATTCTCTTTTATTGTGGAGTCATGGCAGCCGATTGAGCATATTGTTAGTTTTATCAGCCAATACCGATCATTGGCTGATATATCGGTGCATCAGTGTCAATTCATCCAGCAGAGGACACTGTTCAATGGGGTATGGGCTCGCATCTCTCATTGGTAACTGCACTAATGGTTGCTTCAGCACAGCATTACGCAGTCAACGTGTGCAACAATGTACAAGCAGTTGAGGTGTAATTGTTTTTTTTACGAGTTGGAGAGAAGAGGAGGAAGCAGCCTAGTGAGGATACACATTGTACAAACACCTACATATTACTGCCTGTAACATGTCAATTATTTGCATTGTGTTACATTTTAATTTGTTTTATTCACTTTGGTCATAATGTACAACAATAATACCCAACCGTTAGCCTTGGCTAATAATGCTCAGCATATATGCATGTAACTGTTAATATAATTGCATTGGTACAGTACCCTGGGCAGTGTAAGTCAGAATTCATACCACTCAGTGAAATTGAGTGCTTTTCTTTTTTTGAGGTTGAAAATATTGTCCCGTCCCCATGGAATGGCACCAATTATGTATTCCTTAAAAAGCTGCTCCATATCCTGGCCTTGCCAAAGAGGTCTTTTGTCAGATGAGGCAAAGAATGTTTCCATTCAGTGCAGAACAGTGTTGACTGACGTAGAGCCCTCCCGCAGCAAGCTCGCCATGGGGTGTGTTTGGCTTCCAAGAACACATCCTCTTTTATTTTTCCTTATAATTAATAATAATAATAATAATAATAATAATAATAATAATAATATAATTCTATATTTTTATTTATCTGAAGAAACTTACTGTTGATTAAACTGAACAGGGGACAATCCCCCTTGGAGCAATGTGGGGTTAAGGGCCTTGTTCAAGGGCCCAACAGCTGTGTGGATCTTATCATGGCTACACTGGGGTCATGTACCTTAGCCACTAGACTCTGGGCTGCACAGTTGTGCTTGCCTGTTTGAGTTTGCTTGAGATGGGTGTTGTTAGCGTTGTTGGCCTGTCGGCCCTCATCCCCAGTGTGCTGCGATTGTTTCAGGTGATGTTAAAGTCACAGTGAGGCCAATTTTTGGCGTGGGTCAAAGACAACTTCCCTCCCGGTGTGAAGCCCTGAAAAAGAAGGGAAAATGACTTCATCTGAGATTATTCATCATTCCCCTGAGCTACGATAACAAGCTGGAGAGGCTTGAGATGAAGATTAGCAAGCCATGTAAAAATAATCTTTGACAAGCTTTTCCTCCAGCAAGGAACGCACTAAAAAGCTTGATAAGACTCTTTCAGAGAAAGCTGACGTCTCTGTTCATACCTGAGTTTATAAACATTACATGAGTAGCTTGAGTAGTGTTTACTATATCATGTGTTACTGTTCATATGATATCAATAACTTTTAACTTCAACCAATTGAAGCCAGTCATAGTGGTTGCTATGGAGAGTCAGGTCTTTTCATTGGTGGATATGAGTTTATGATTGACAGCATATGGTAGCCCCACTGGGACTGACAAAACATTGCTGTACTGTCATCAGTAGAAATTAGTGATGGCGTCACTGATAGACAAAGACCAACATGTGCAAATTCAACAATACATTTGATTGATAACAAGTCCAGTATTTGTGCAATGTGAACATGAATGGGTTTGAGGAGTATTCTTCAGAAATTCTCAGACAGCTCGACCCCCCCCCACACACACACACACACTCACACACACACTCACACACGCACACTCACACACACACTCACACACACACACACACACATTATTATTACAGAATTAGTTTGTCCCTCTGTTTCCTCAGACTGGAGATGTGCCGGGCTGTCTGTGTCGTTGTCTTACCCCGTCTGGTTTGCAGTGGCACAGACGTTCCCTCTCAGACAGACGTTCCCTCTCAGGGACTCATTTCCCTGGCTGAACTCGTCCTGCTGCCTCTCCAGGTGTGTACTGGCCTGCCCTCAGTCTCACTGGAGCTTGGCGTTTGAACCAGAAATGTAACAGATCCTGTCCTTTCCAGAAAGGTGCATATAACTCAATTACCTCACCAAATATATTTCAAAAGGTATCATATTGTTGTTGTTCTTCTTGTAAATATCGGAGAAAGATGAGAGCAACTCATTTTACATTCTTCATGGCAGATGGTAGTTTATAACATAAAAATAATTTGTTACAGACAAAATGAAAACTGTGTCAATGTCAGACCTAGCCTGGCCACTGATTAAAGACCAACGGTATTGGTATTCCTATTGAAATAAGGTTCTCACCTGCTCAACTGCCTCCATACAATGGCACAACTTCTGATTGCATTTGCAGTGATTGAAAATGTGAATGTTCTGAGTGCTCTGCGCTAGAAAACTAGTCTCGAAGGAAGTATATGCTTTATACATATGAAAGAAAACAATATAATCTGAAAAATCCTGACCATAATGCTGCCATTTACTTTCATTGTTAATCATCAAAAAGCAACACAGAATTGTTATTTCTAATATTATTGTTAATAACGTATAATGAAACGTATAACGTATTTATGTTAGTTTGATTTCCAGCGCTTGTCATGAACTTGTTTTATGCTTAATTTCTAAGAAAAAAGGAGAAGATAAGAGCCGACACCTTTTGCTGTCGAAAGAATAGGAAGTACAATGTGTTTCCTGTGGAGCGCATTACCAACCATCCTGACTTACATATACATTTTTTATTATTATCGTTGGTGGGGAAGGAACTAAGCCGCAGGTTTTTTTTTTTTTTGTTGTTGCAGATTTGCTTTTTAAAACAGCTCAGTCTAACTGACAGGGGGAGGGGGGTGAGAGCGGGTGGAGGGGTTTTGTGGGGTGGGGTGGGGCGATTCTACATGTCAGGAAAGCTTTTGTAACTGGAATAGAATTCAGCCTTGAGTCTTGATTTCCAGTCAGTTAAACGCTGCACTGCTCGTGGGTCGTGAGCCCTGTCAGCTGGTGAGTAATTGCTATGAACCGACTGACTCCTCCGAGCGTGTAACAAGGCCTTGTGGGTAAAAAAAGAAAAAAGGAGGGAGAAGGGAGAGAGAGAGGCCTGGGCTTCCCTCCAGGGCTTCGTTTGGCGGGGGAGAAAATAGCAGTGGCGGAGACCGGCCACATGTTGGACAGGCGGGCGCTCAGCCGAGCGGGACACATGTTCCTAATGTTCCCGCTCGCTGCCGGCCCATACGCTTTAATAACCTTGGCGGGGGCCAGAGCTGTAATCAAAGTTTTAGCTGCAGGTCCCCCCCCCCCCCCCGCCCCACAGCCCATCTCCTGAATATCTCTGAGCCAGCCTCAGGAGAAGGGGGGTTTACTGAATGTTCAAGAGCTGCTCAGCTGTACCGCCGCTTGGTTTGTTTTCCTTTCCGTTTTTCCTTTTTTCCGTCATCGGTTGAGGGAACATCAGCAAACATCCCGGCTGTCGAATCCGGGCACACATTCCTACAGAGCGTGTTCCTGTAATGTGTCAGCCATTGCCGATATCGCCGCGCCGTTCTGGATTGTCTGAGGGGCTGCTCGCTAACCCGGGAGGCCACACTGGAACCTGGAAAGGTAAACAAACTTATAACTGTCACACTCCCGGTGGAAAATGGAAGAAAATAATTAATTTTAATAAAAAAAGACACAATCTTGTAACATAGAGAGTCAGACACCAGCTACAGACATTGTTCATATGGCACACATTGATCTACGACAGATACATTACCTCGCAGGCTGTTCTGATATAGGGAACTCAACGGGGTCTCAGTTTTAAAATATACTACGCTGTATATTACACTGTATACAGTGCCCTCCATAATGTTTGGGACAAAGACCCATAATTTATTTATTCGCCTTTCTACTCCACAATTTGAGATTTGTAATAAAAGGAATCACATTGTCAGATTTTAATAAAGGCCATTTTTATACCTTTTGGTTTCACCATGTAAAAATTACAACAGTTTTTATACATAGTCCTCCCATTTCAGGGCACCATAATGTTTAGGACACAGCAATGTTATGTAAATAAGAGTGATCATTAGTTGTATATGTACAGAGGCAAATTAATAAATGATGGGTCTTTGTCCCTGACATTATGGAAGGCACTGTACATTTTGTAGCGTAGCAAAGGGAAAACAGAGATTAATACTGAATATAAAGATGTTTGCAATTAATTTCCAAATAAAGCTGCTTGATACTCAAGTGCTGAGGGGAATTCTCCAATATAATGGGATGAATTAAGTTAGTAATGTTAACAGGGTGATTTTAATGTGCTTGTTCTGTCTTGTAAAGACAAAGGCAATGCTTCTCCTTAAAGGTTAAGGTGACATATTATGTGAGGATAGTTGTCTATCAACATAGCTAATCGTGCTTAATGTAGACACTGTTGGGCCAGTCACTGCTGGTGGTGCTCGAGGTGCTCCCCCGCCCCAGGGGGTAAGTGAAACCACATGAAGGAGATGCAACGGATATTTCAGGGGGTGTAAGGTATATTGGGCTTATACAGAACATAACGTGTATACAAGAATAAAAATAAAAATGGCCGAGTCACCATTGAGAGGGGGATACTTGACCCCTCATACGGATATAGACGCTTCGCTCGCTGCCCGAAAAAGGTTCAGCAACAACTGCAGTAACAGTCTGGTCTTGGGCCCCTTTTTCAACCCATTGTAAAAGTTGTCAAGCTCTTGTAAGCTCTCTGATAATTGCATACTCTGTCATTACACGTGATGGAACTGATCCTGACTTAACCCCGCAGACATGTCTTGATTCCGGTAGGCCCAAGGGTATGAATTTGTACGGAATTCAGTGTAACCTGCGGTACAGGTATGTTATTGTTTGTTTGCAGCACACACTGTGAAGCGTTCTGTGACTGGTTCCTTTGTTTAGAGCTCTATATTAAGTCAAATATTGGATTGATTCAGGGGCGCTTCTAGAATTCATTGACAGGGTGCGCATTACATTATCAGTTGGGCATTTTTAACAAATGTAATGAGCACGTATCAGTTTTGATTTCAGCACTGTTGTGAGCAAAACAAATTCAAGAACTTTCAGACTATTCTAAGAGGTTGTAGCTTTAGCATAAAGAAACATAGGCCTAAATCCTGACGCATTTTAAATTGCCTTCAAAGATATCCTTAGAATATCTCAGAAATTGTTTTTGGGAGTGGTTAGGTGGGGGGTGGTAACGATCAGGGAGGAGAGCTTTATTTACTGTGCGCACTGCAGGGTGATACAAGTCAGCCTATTGGGAACGTAGCCCTGCTGAAAAAATGCTCCAGCTAGGTTTTGAAGCAGCTGGTTGACCAGTTCAGACCAGCTCCCAGCTCAACATGGTTTAGCTGGTTGACCAGTTCAGACCAACTCCCAGCTTGACATGGTTTGATCAGCTCAAGCTATGTTTTGAAACTTAGCTTTAAAAGAGCATGTGTGCTCAGTCAACTTACCCTGTATAAATAAAGGTTAATAAATAATAATCAGACAAGATACCAGCACTAGCTGGTTGACCAGCTCATACCCAGCTAGATCAGCTTATGACCAGCTTCACCAGCTCAATTTTCAATCTTGAATAGCTGGACTTTACAGCAGGGAGGTCAAGGTAAACAGACATAAATAGATGGTCACCAAAACAAACAACATCCCAACCAGCTAGGCCTGTAGCTTGCTACAGCCTACACAACACAGCACATCAAATCAAACAACCCACAAAGGCATAGTTTGGCATGGCCACGGCTCACATTGTAGAAGGCTAGCATAGGCTAGGCTATCCTTTTACAGATTTACTGACTCAATCACTAGGCTAGTCAGGAAACGTAATGGTAAATGGTTGGCATTTATATAGCGCCTTTATCCAAAGCGCTGTACAATTGATGCTTCTCATTCACCCATTCATACACACACTCACACACCGATGGCGATTGGCTGCCATGCAAGTTACCGACCAGCTCGTCAGGAGCTTTTGGGGGTTAGGTGTCTTGCTCAGGGACACTTCGACACAGTCCGGGCGGGGGATCGAACCGGCAACAATCCGACTGCCAGACTGCTCTTACTGCCTGAGCCATGTCGCCCCGTAATGCTACAGTCATGTTACAGCCCAAAACTACACAACTGAACCATATTAGGTGGCTAATCACATTACAATAAATGGCACCCATTGCCACTATGATACTCTTCAAACACTCAAAACTGACAGGGGACAATGCACAGTCAATGTCCACCCCATCTGCAATGCCAAGATGATTAAAAACTCATAACACTTTCCCCAAAGTGCAAGAGTCCCTTTTTATACCTGTCTCTTTGCTTAACACATGACAGAATTTTAAGCTGTCAAAGCATTCACCAGCAATGTCGAAGGTATAATGCTTAGGTTTTCTAAAGACGTTTACTACCAAGTGTATCATATTGATTGCTCATCAGGGGGCTGGGATGGTGTGAACACATTAAATACGCAGAAGCCAGGGCTTGATGTCATACCTTTTGTCATATCTTTTCTTGTAAACATGTTATTCCCACTTGAATATCTCTCTTCCTCAGTCAACATCACCTTTTGCCCAAAACCCAGCCTCCCCTTATCAACTTGTCACATGCTGCAGTCTGAATGTTTTAGCACAGTAGTTTGGCACACTGTCTTAATGTATTAAAACACAGTTTATACATACTTATACTTTGTAGGATTTATAAAATATACCAAAAATGTCACGATCGAGGGTTTGCATGCCAGCTTTGATCTCATAAATAAAAAAAGCAGATGCCCAGGATCCCAACTCTTAATTACTGGAACCCGACCACCTTGAAAATAACTTTATCTACTCAATCAATTGAAGGGCATCTGGACAGCCATGCATTGTGAAAATCATCAGTCCAAGTTCAGCTCCTGAACTCTGGCCCTCTTGCTGTTATAGCCAGTTCATTCAGTCTCATCTGGCCTATGCTGCTCCTCAGGTACAGCAGATCTGGATCAATTTTCATCAAGAAAATTATGCTCCGCTTCAACTAAAGATAGACAGTATCAGGGAGACCCACAATACAGTTGGGTGCAAAGATTTGGGCACCCCTGGTTTAAATGTCTGTTACAATTCATCTGTATGTGAGGGAAACCAAACCTGAACTGTAAATGTTACACATGAGGTTACACATGAAAGCTTTTTACAAATTTCAAAGCAAGAGTGCTTTTTATTTTCATTTTTTACTGTTTATAAATGATAAAAAAGGAAAAGGGCCCTGTGCAAAAGTTTGGGAACCCTTTTGGATTATTGAAGGCTAAGATGGAGAAGGCTACAAAGAACTCAGTCAATGTTTCAAGTCAAGGCAAGGTCTGGACGTTTTCAGACAGAATGGCCTGAGACCTGCTGAGAAATGCTCAGAAGAACCCACACATCACTGAAAAAAGAGTGGCAGACACAGGTCAAGCTGTTCACAGGACAACAATACAACGTACTTTAAACAACAAATACCTACATGGCAGAGTTGCCAGAAAGAAGCCTGTCCTAAGACCTCAACAGAAAATGAAGCATCTGAAGTGTGCAAAAGAAAACATTGAGATGCCTGAAACCTTTCGGAGCAATGTGCTCTGGACTAGCAAAACCGAAATGTAACATTTTGGCCACCACCAAAAGGTATGTTTGGAAAAAAAAGGGTGAAGCCATTGTAGAGAAGAGCACCCTGCCAACTGTTAAGCATGGAGGTGGATCCATTATGCTTTGGGGTTGGGGTATTCCTGCAAGACAAGCATGCCTCAAAATCGACCATGAAGTACCTCCAGGAAAGAATGGCCACCACAGTCCCCAGACTTGAATCTCAAACATGCCATACATGCAAGGAGGCCGAAGAATATGTCCGAGCTAAAGGTGCTCTGCCAGAAGCATTTCACCACTTGGGATACTTGAGTGTGTCATTGACAGCAGTTGAGTAGGGAATGTTATTGATACATCCCTAGGATAGTAGGATCTCTGTGGGATAGTAGCGGTCATTTTGCCTTGGTTGAATTTAAAAATTGTGTAACCATAAAGCTGATATGTAAGATACACCGCCCAACCCTGCTGACCCCTGTCCCTGCCCCTGGGTCCATTGATCGTGAGTAGCTTAGCTGTGCTGTGTCTGTGGCAGTATACATATGCGCGCAGATGGTATGTACAGTGGGTGTTAAAGCAGCCCATGACGTCAGCAGGGCACCAGTTTGACCGAGGACACACGTGAATCGCAAGGATTGTCTTCAGAATTGACTGTGGGCACCTCGCAATTTGAACCATTATGGGAATTTCAGGGGATAAGCACTGGCTCCCATTTTACATCTTTGTGAGCACGCTAACGTGCACATGCAAGAGAGAATATCACCTGCTTCTCCTGGAGAGAAACAACCCTGCATAGAAACCCAGATTAAATATTGCTGCAATCGGCTGATTGATCAACCAGGCTTATTTTATTCATCCATATAGGATGCCTCTGGCTGCAATCTAAGGTAGGCCATCCTCTTACCTGCGCTAACAACATAACCTTTTCACTCTGTTATGCAGCGGCCATGACACAATCCCATACTCTATCTGCTCTTCGCCCTCCGCCCTGTATATCTGCACTGGGAAACAGAAAGAGCGTTTTATGTACGATACATTTAATTACTTTCTGTGAATGAGACAGGATGGGACATCCACTTAATTCTCTCATGTCCAGCTTTGGCAAAAAGAGAATGGCTTGCCACTAACAATAAAAATGATGCTTAATTAAATGCCTGCTAACAGCTGCCAGAATTTGCTCTGGATGAACGGGGAAATGCGCCGAGGAAGGGGAAATTTAAAACTATTGTGTGAAGATCTTCTGGAAGTTCTGGAAATGTCTGACCTCAAGATTGCTGACTGTAGGGATGGTGCAGTTATTTGTGCATATCATAATAAATGGAGTTAGCACGTTACTGACAGGCGTATTTTGGCTTGACTGGCACGTGATTATAGCTCACTATAAGTATTGGCACCCTTGAGAAAATTAAGAAAACGGGCTGCATATAATTAGGGGATGAATATAATATAGTGGTGGCACGGATGGTGCAGTGGGTAGCACTGCTGCCTCACAGCAAGGAGGTCCTGGGTTCGAATCCCAGTCGGCTGGGGCCTCTCTGTGTGGAGTTTGCATGTTCTCCCTGTGTTCGTGTGGGTTTCCTCCGGGTACTCTGGTTTCCTCCCACAGTCCAAAGACATGCAGGTTAGGCTGATTGGAGAGTCTAAATTGCCCATAGGTATGAGTGTATGAGTGTGTGAGTGAATCATGTGTGTGCCCTGCGATGGACTGGTGACCTGTCCAGGGTGTATTCCTGCCTTTTGCCCAATGTATGTTGGGATAGGCTCCAGCCCCCCTGCGACCCTGTTCAGGATAAGCGGGTTAGGATAATGAATGAATGAATGAATGTAATATAGAGGGGTAGGAAGGAAACCAGTAAGAGAGGAGGGGGTTTGTTTATCTCTGTAAAAGAAAATCTGAATGTGCAAGAAATTCCAGAATTGACCAGCTCATGCCGAGTGAATGATATTGCATTGAGCTCATAGGGGGAAATGAGAAACGTCAAATGTGGTACAGACCACCAGCTTCAGCTTAACATAGGAGTGTGTTACAGACCACCAGCTTCAGCTTAACATAGGAGCGTGTTACAGACTGCCAGCTTCAGCTTAACATAGGAGCGTGTTACAGACCGCCAGATTCAGCTTAACATAGGAGCGTATTACAGACTGCCAGCTTCAGCTTAACATAGGAGCGTGTTACAGACTTCCAGCTTCAGCTTAACATAGGAGCGTGTTACAGACTGCCAGCTTCAGCTTAACATAGGAGCGTGTTACAGACTGCCAGCTTCAGCTTAACATAGGAGCGTGTTACAGACTGCCAGCTTCAGCTTAACATAGGAGCGTGTTACAGACTGCCAGCTTCAGCTTAACATAGGAGCGTGTTACAGACTGCCAGCTTCAGCTTAACATTGGAGCGTGTTACAGACTTCCAGGTTCAGCTTAACATAGGAGTGTGTTACAGACCACCAGCTTCAGTTTAACATAGGAGCGTGTTACAGACTGCCAGCTTCAGCTTAACATAGGAGCGTATTACAGAATTCCAGCTTCAGCTTAACATAGGAGCGTGTTACAGACTGCCAGCTTCAGCTTAACATAGGAGCATGTTACAGACTTCCAGCTTCAGCTTAACATAGGAGCGTGTTACAGACCACCAGCTTCAGCTTAACATAGGAGCGTGTTACAGACTGCCAGCTTCAGCTTAACATAGGAGCGTGTTACAGACCGCCAGATTCAGCTTAACATAGGAGTGTGTTACAGACTTCCAGCTTCAGCTTAACATAGGAGCGTGTTACAGACCACCAGCTTCAGCTTAACATAGGAGCGTGTTACAGACTGCCAGCTTCAGCTTAACATAGGAGCGTGTTACAGACTGCCAGCTTCAGCTTAACATAGGAGCGTGTTACAGACTTCCAGCTTCAGCTTAACATAGGAGCGTGTTACAGACTTCCAGCTTCAGCTTAACATAGGAGCGTGTTACAGACCACCAGCTCCAGCTTAACATAGGAGCGTGTTACAGACCGCCAGATTCAGCTTAACATAGGAGTGTGTTACAGACTTCCAGCTTCAGCTTAACATAGGAGCGTGTTACAGACCACCAGCTTCAGCTTAACATAGGAGCGTGTTACAGACTGCCAGCTTCAGCTTAACATAGGAGCGTGTTACAGACTGCCAGCTTCAGCTTAACATAGGAGCGTGTTACAGACTTCCAGCTTCAGCTTAACATAGGAGCGTGTTACAGACTTCCAGCTTCAGCTTAACATAGGAGTGTGTTACAGACTTCCAGCTTCAGCTTAACATAGGAGTGTGTTACAGACTGCCAGCTTCAGCTTAACATAGGAGCGTATTACAGATGCCAGCTTCAGCTTAACATTGGAGCGTGTTACAGACTTCCAGCTTCATCTTAACATAGGAGCGTGTTACAGACTTCCAGCTTCAGCTTAACATAGGAGCGTGTTACAGACTGCCAGCTTCAGCTTAACATAGGAGCGTGTTACAGACTGCCAGCTTCAGCTTAACATAGGAGCGTGTTACAGACTTCCAGCTTCAGCTTAACATAGGAGCGTGTTACAGACTTCCAGCTTCAGCTTAACATAGGAGTGTGTTACAGACTTCCAGCTTCAGTTTAACATAGGAGTGTGTTACAGACTGCCAGCTTCAGCTTAACATAGGAGCGTATTACAGATGCCAGCTTCAGCTTAACATTGGAGCGTGTTACAGACTTCCAGCTTCATCTTAACATAGGAGCGTGTTACAGACTTCCAGCTTCAGCTTAACATAGGAGCGTGTTACAGACTTCCAGCTTCAGCTTAACATTGGAGCGTGTTACAGACTGCCAGCTTCAGCTTAACATAGGAGCGTGTTACAGACTGCCAGCTTCAGCTTAACATAGGAGTGTGTTACAGACTGCCAGCTTCAGCTTAACATAGGAGTGTGTTACAGACCACCAGCTTCAGCTTAACATAGGGGCGTGTTACAGGGGGAGGTGAGACTATTATTTTGGGCGACTTGGTGACCAGACAAGGGAAAAGCCAGGAGCAATTTTTATATGTTATACAGTAAATTACTTTTTTTTGGCATAGTACAGTATGTCAGTCAGCCTACAAGAGGGAAATCAATTCTAGATCTGGTGATATGAAATGATTCAGACAGAATTTGTATTATAGAGGTAATGGAGCCACTTGGGTCAATTGATCATTCCACAATAACATTTGATGTATTTTGCCAAATTAAGAGGGCCTCCTCTCAGACCAGGATTTTTAACCAAACCTAAAACGATGCAATAAAATTGAAGTAATATAGACTGCCTGCAACTTCTTGATTACTGGACTGTAAATGAAAAGTGTAATGGGTTCAGAGGGTTATATTTGATGTGCAGTGTGCATTCATTCCAAAGGTGTAGAAAAATATGTTGAAAAAGCAGTCTCCACAGTGGATGAATAAAACTATATGCCAGAGTTTGAGAAAAAAACAATAAACTGTATAATATGTATAAAAATGACAGTACTGAGAGTAATGAGGTTTTAAAAGGGGTATTTAGGCTCAATATAAGTTACCAGGTACCTTTTTAATGTATACACCTTCTTTCTGCACTGCACGCTTATGGGGTCCCCTGGGGTACTATGTTATCAGTCAATCCCATGCATCCCATATGTCCTAAAAACACAATACATTTCTCAACCTCTAGCATCTATTTATTTTCAGATACAACATTCGGAAATTAGCAGTGTTTGGATGGCAGAACTGTCACTGACTCTTTCTGCACTGATGTCAGGACTAGAATCTCTCTAGCATCCAAATCTCCCAATCATCAAATGATTAATTGACAACTTTTGCACAGATTATAGCTTAATTGACTCCACTAAGATGATTCCATATGCATCTCAATCCATCTCCGACATGAACGCTCCTACTTTGGTTAATTCCATTGAGTCATTAATAAAGCACACTGCTTTATACATGTTGGAAAACAAAGTTAAGCCAATAATGGTATGGTAATTCGTTTACGGTATTTTTGCGCATATTTATCAAGGGTGCCAGTCATTCTGTATGTCATCCTCCCTATAAGTTTATAAGCTATTTTTATTCTTGTACTTGATTTACATATTTCTGTAATACCCACTTACCCAGATAGACTGACAAATGCATCATATCTTGATAAATATTATTATTTGTCTTTTGTTTTAACATTGATTAGTCCAGTACTCAGACCTCAAATTAACCACTGAGTATATGTATCATAGCAGTAGTGCTTTCTTAGAAAATGGCAAGATAGGTGGGAATCCTTATCTTGCCCTTGCTTTCCTAATATATGTTTTCAAATGTAGACGTATGGTGGAGTGCAAGAATGCACTCACACACCATCTGTGTGTGCTATCCTCCCGTGAAGGGTGTTACAGTCGTAACAGGAATTATGAAGCCTTACGTACTGTAAATGTTGACCTGGATTCTCTGTTCATTCCTCCTGTCAGTGGCTGGACCACTCTTCTAAAGCCCAGTTGATACTTATAGTTTTTAGCACTGACTTGGATTTGAGACTTGGCAGGAGCATCCTCCAGATGTCCGTTACGAAGGACAATGTCCATCACTCGCGTCAGCTTTTGATTGTTCTGTACAGGCTACACAGGAACCTGGGTTCAGACCGATATTTTCGGTCAAGAGTTGGGATCAAACTGAGGTGATTGATCTGCATTAGGATTCAGATTAAAGCTGTTGGTCAGGAACTGGATTCAGACTGAGGTTGTTGGCTCTTCCTGGTGTATTCTGGGCTCTCTCCGTTGTATCCTGCCCGCTGAGCCCAGCCTGACCTCTCCATTCTCATTTCCTCTCATCTTTTCCTGTGTCCTTGGATCCATGTTCTCAAGGTCACAGCTCATCGCATGTGAATGTAGCCAGCAGACTGGCACCTTTGAGGACTCTGTATGGTTCATAACCCACTGCAGGGACCTACACCCGTTATGCAAGCTCCACGATCTTCAAGTTTTACAGTAACTGTAAGGGGTGGATTATAGCACTGGATTGTATGGATATTTTTCCAACATCATTGGAATGGTCCTGGTGATTCATGAAAATATGACAGCAGATAGGAGATAGGGTGTGATAGGAGTTTGAAGACCATCTTTAAATGGATTAAGTGCCTTCAGCGGCTCCTTCCGGCTTATCTGCCCAGTTTAAGAATGAGCTTTGGCTGAAAGAGCGGCTGTTTTGTCTTGGTCTCCCTCTTCATGCAGGGACTGTTGAATCTTGTTGCTGTGGTTCTTTCTTCAAAAGTGTGGCAAAATCAAACTCTAAGCATCTCACAAGTTTGGAAGTGTCTTGGAAAAACATGTTATGCATGGGTCAAATAAGAGTGGCATTCATTTCTGTCTTTTAGCTCAGAATTATTAGCTGTTGTGGCCATATTGAACGGCTGCTACCTTATTCTGTTTCTCCTCTACCTGTGCTAAGATCTCCTGTGTTCCTATAACTATCTAAAACATGCAGCTCATTTTATACTTAATCAGCAGTACGAATGTGAAGGCACCTCCTCTGCAGATGCACTATGGACTACAGAACTCTTATCAAAGTTGAGTGAATTGCCCGCCTAATTTATAGCTAACACTGCTAACACAAAATTAGCAAAACAAACAAATGAACGTGATTATTTCTGCCAGTGTTTGATGATCCACGACTTGGTTTTCCCTCTGCCCTAGAGAGCGGTGTGGGTAGAGAGTGGTGTGGGGGGACTAGAGTGTGGTGTGGGGGACTAGAGTGTGGTGTGGGGGGACTAGAGTGTGGTGTGGGGGACTAGACTGTGGTGTAGGGGGACTAGAGTGCGGTGTGGGGGGACTAGAGTGTGGTGTGGGTAGAGAGCGGTGTGGGGGGACTAGACTGTGGTGTGGGGGGACTAGAGTGTGGTGTGGGGGGACTAGAGTGTGGTGTGGGTAGAGAGCGGTGTGGGGGGACTAGAGTGTGGTGTGGGTAGAGAGCGGTGTGGGGGGACTAGAGTGCGGTGTGGGGGGACTAGAGTGTGGTGTGGGGGGACTAGAGTGTGGTGTGGGTAGAGAGCGGTGTGGGGGGACTAGAGTGCGGTGTGGGGGGACTAGAGTGTGGTGTGGGGGGACTAGAGTGCGGTGTGGGGGGACTAGAGTGTGGTGTGGGGGGACTAGAGTGCGGTGTGGGGGGACTAGACTGTGGTGTAGGGGGACTAGAGAGCGGTGTGGGGGGACTAGAGTGTGGTGTGGGGGGACTAGAGTGTGGTGTGGGGGACTAGACTGTGGTGTAGGGGGACTAGAGTGCGGTGTGGGGGGACTAGAGTGCGGTGTGGGGGACTAGAGAGCGGTGTGGGGGGACTAGAGTGTGGTGTGGGGGGACTAGAGTGCGGTGTGGGGGGACTAGAGTGCGGTGTGGGGGGACTAGAGTGTGGTGTGGGTAGAGAGTGGTGTGGGGGGACTAGAGTGTGGTGTGGGTAGAGAGTGGTGTGGGGGGACTAGAGTGTGGTGTGGGTAGAGTGTGGTGTGGGGGGACTAGAGTGCGATGTGGGGGGACTAGAGTGTGGTGTGGAGTTACTAGAGTGCGGTGTGGGGGGACTAGAGTGCAGTGTGGGGGGGGGTAGAGTGCGGTGTGGGGGGACTAGAGAGCAGTGTGGGGGGACTAGAGTGCGGTGTGGGGGGACTAGAGTGTGGTGTGGGGGGACTAGAGTGCGGTGTGGGGGGACTAGACTGTGGTGTGGGGGGACTAGAGTGTGGTGTGGGGGGACTAGAGTGTGGTGTGGGTAGAGAGCGGTGTGGGGGGACTAGAGTACGGTGTGGGGGGACTAGAGTGTGGTGTGGGGGGACTAGAGTGCGGTGTGGGGGGACTAGAGTGTGGTGTGGGGGGAATAGAGAGCGGTGTGGGGGGACTAGAGTGCGGTGTGGGGGGACTAGAGTGTGGTGTGGGGGGACTAGAGAGCGGTGTGGGGGGACTAGAGTGTGGTGTGGGGGGACTAGAGTGCGGTGTGGGGGGACTAGAGTGTGGTGTGGGGGGACTAGAGAGCGGTGTGGGGGGACTAGAGTGCGGTGTGGGGGGACTAGAGTGTGGTGTGGGGGGACTAGAGAGCGGTGTGGGGGGACTAGAGTGCGGTGTGGGGGGACTCGCACACACGCAGCGGCCCACTCTGTCGTGGTATGTCTCAGCTCCTCGCCTGCCAGCGGTCCAACCTTAGAAAAGCGAGCGCCTTTGTAAAACCCCTGGCACGGCCACAGTCAGCCCCGTCACTGAAGCCAATGGACGGGCTTGGTGTAAGCACGACAACTATGAGAGCTATGTGGCCTGAGAGCTATGTAGCCTGAGATGCTCCCTCACTGGGCGGGGAGCAGTGCCCCCTCCCTCCACAGATTTGCAGGCTGGGGAGGATCCCAGCTCTCCCAAGATTCCTTCCTCAGAGCTCCAGTTAAAAGTGTGGCATTTTTTAAAACTCTGCTTTTTCATCAAGGCAGAGGGAATTATTAAATTATCGCCATTAGAGTTTAGCCTCTGTTGTGAAAAGAAACATTCCCCTCTCTTTGGTTTCCCCCGCCAGTCTCACTCATGGAGGTGTGCAACACGAGCGCTGGACAGGATTTACTTTTCCTGGTTGTGCACACTCCCATTCAGACCCACATTAGCTGCTGTAGTTTCATCTCTTCTTGATGGGCAGGAGGAGTGGGCAGCCTGCCAGGTAGATGTTGCCATGACTCCCCCCCCCCCCCCCCCCTTTCCCTGCACCCCCCATGAAGGTGCTGAGCTTTTTTTTTTGAGTGGGCTGAGCCTAGGTTTCAGAACCAGACAAAAGATGCCTTCGCTACATCAGCAGAACGGGCGGAGGGAGTGCACTCGCTTATTGGCAGGGAAACACGTGACCTTACGGCTGATTCTGTTCTGGTGCCAGGAGGGAGAGGGAGAAACTTAGAAAGCGATGTCTGTGGAATGTTTTTTTCCACTCTCCCTTTCCTTCCCTTTTGCTTTCTCTCGGAAAATGGCGGATCATACAGCGCTGAATTTTCACCCCGACTCAGCAAGGGACCGAGCTCTCCAAAAACGCTTCTTCTTTCATTCCGGCCTTTTCCTTTTTTTTTCTACTTTTTTTTCCCCCTATTGCCATGGCACCCGGATCCTGACCCTGCTCAGTGCCTGAAAAAAAAAAACGTCCGATTGTCTGCAGTTCGAAAAATGGAATGAAGATTTAGGATGGATGTACCCTAATGATGAGAATATAAAAATAAAAGCCGAACGGGTTCCTGTGTCTCTGCTGGTGACCGGCAGACCTGTTCCCCTTTGGGGGGGCTGAAGAGAGAAAAGTTTGAGAGGCTGCGGGGTGATGCAGGCGTTCACGTCGGACACCCACAGCGGCGGCAGAAGTGAGAGGAGCTCATCGCCCAGCAGCGTCCGGGTCCTCCAGTCGCCCTTCACAGTTTCACTAAAGTAAAGAATCGGACACATCCGTGGTAAAGTTGGCCCTTTTATCCAGCAAGCTAGACAGACAAGGTAGTCACATTGAGGATCTTATGATGCTGGTACACTGCCGCCGACTCTGTTCCAACTTGAAATTAAATGATTTTTTATATGGAATAAAGAGGGCATTGTGTGTCGTAAGCCGGGTTTCATTGCTTCTGTCATAAAAAAAAAAAAACCTTAAAACTGCAAGAAATGAATGTGGTTATAAAGTTGTATGCACCTTTAAAAAATCCACATGTAAATAAGAAAATAATGTTGGGATCAAGGGCCAAGTTCAGAACTTTTTGAAGCACTGGAAATACGTTCATATTTTTCCCCATTCACAAAACCTTTTCGTTAAAATTTAGCTGAATAATATTTAGATGTCAACTTTTGTTTGTCTTCTGATGTTCTTTTTAACATGTCGTAACATGGCAACAGGTTTTTTGTGAATACTGACCTACGGTATTGTTCATTAAGAGGGTATTATGAAGAACAAATAATCAGTTGCAAAATTGAATTATTGACCAGGCATATCTAGAGCTGCTACTGTATAAACTGAAAACAGAGAATTACACAAAGGTAATTCACAGTTTGGTGTGTTTAAAGTAGGGCATAAATGTACTGTTGCATATTCTTGTAGTGTGTGATGTACATTAGTCAGAGGCTGTCACAGATCCATTTTAAGAACATGGTATGGATTGGTGTGTGTAATTCTTAAATTCTTAATGCTTATCACATTTGTTGGCCTCTCAGCTTTTAGCAGCTATAACTGTAACATTTTGACATTGATAAAAACCTAATATTATTATTGATATTAAGTGTAAACAACCCCTTTGCTACAGTAAACGTTGTTCTCTTAATGTTATAATGAATACTTATTGATCAAAATTATTTTTATTCATGAAATTAATTTGAGGTTGGAGTTCAGGCATTTTCATTTTTAAATACATTTCTATTCACATAATTTTGAGACATGTACATACACTGTGTATATGCGTTACATATTTATATAATACCCACTTACTCCTAAGTGTTTATGCAAACATCATGGTTTAAATGAAGCCATGAGCCTGAGTGCAGTTGTCTTTATTTCTGTGAAAAGGGCATGTTTAGGGCACAGTGATGCGGATACATTTTTAATGAAAGATTTACTTTAAATTATGATCTTTCCTATTTTCTTCTCTTTTGTCACAGTTTTTTATGGATGACATTTTGTAAATAAGATAATGGGGCAAACCGTCATGTCATCTTAAGTAATGTTTTGTTCCCTCATGTGAACTACCCATTTTGTTTTGAAAGTACATTAAAAGTCTTGACTTGAAGAAGGTAGTATCTCCTGGAATATAGTTTTGGAAACTGGTTTTAGTGAAGTATGCTGTAATTTGACCCAAATATGGGAATATTTGGTATTTAAAGAACAATTACTGTATATCTTGTAACTGCTATTTTTTCTAATCTCGACAGAGATTATTTCAGTTTTCTTTTTGCTGGAAAATATTAACTGTACATAGTCAGAAATGTGCTGGAAGAAGGCATGCTATTAGAATTTAGCAGCATTGCAAACCTTAGCCTTGCAGAAACATAACGTTGAAGATTTCAACATTTTCATTTTGCTTAAATCCAGAATAATTCATCATCTTGAATATGGCAGTATTATAAAAGCACAGGTTTTCTGCTGTCACTGCGTAACATAATAACATATTCTCCCGCACTGCTGTTGTGCTCTTTCACCGGTTGCTTTGGCTTCAATCGCATGCCTGGAAAAAGTGAGATTTTTCATGTTCATTGTTCTGACCGCTATGGCTTTCTCTTTCCAGTGGCTGAGTGGCACAGGGGCTCCCAATCGCACTCTTGGGAAAGAAGGTAAAAGTATTTTTTCTCTTCTATTTCTGTACATGCGGTGAATGTTTAGGCCTTAAATGTATACACGTGCTTACACACTTTAAGATTTCCAGTCTCTCATGATCTGCCCTTCTTTGTAGACATCCCGTCCAAGGTTGACTATGAATGCACACAGCAATTTGAATACTTACAGTGTGAAACATGAGACAATAATGACATGCAACACCAATTTATTTTCAAAATTTTCAAAAATAATAGCGCAGAAATTCTCTCCATCTTTCTGTGGATTCTTGCGGCTCGCGTTGCGGCCTGGGGCTGCGCTGTGACTGACGGAGGCCTCTGTGTCCCCTCGTCAGAGGCCCATTGTCTCCGGCTGAATAAGTCATTTTCTGTCAGACCTGAATGAGATCCTCAGCTCCGTGGCCTCAGCGTATCAGAGCCCGGTTTTGTACATCTCTGGGACATCTTGTCGGAAACCCATTACGGCGCTGAAAGATGAAATCAAGGTGCTGTTTCTGACTGAAAGCTCTCTGTTGCATTAAGTGGCCACAGGAATGCAAGGGGTTAGAAGTTTTCATCACCGCTGGTTTACAAAACACAGCAAGAATTTGTCGCAAAATACCGCACTGTAGCTACGGTCGTAGTATTGTCTTTTGAGGCTCGGTTCTGTGATATTTACCACAAGCTCTTCGCCCGTTTCGGGTGCTAAGTGCACTGCGCCAGAAACACTGATCCATCAAGGTTAGAAAAAAAAAATTACTTTCTTGAGTCGCATGTAAAATATTAAGCTTCTGCTCGTTTGACAAAGCACTTCAATGGATGTCGTTGTGTGCGGTTTTATTTAAAGAAAAACATCTTTAAAGTTTGACGTTTTCTGTCTGGCCGGTCATGAGCTGCATGGTCCAGCCAACCCGAGCCACAGGTGTGTTTGTTGTTGAATTGTTTATTTTCTTCCTTCAGCCCCATGCTATAAAGACGCACTACTTGTCATAAACCCGTAGATCCGATCTTGTGGTAAATCTGACTGCACAAGCTCGGTTCTGTGGGTCTCTGGCTATGTGGTATCATAACCTTCTTCCTTAGCACGACGCTTTATTTTTTACATGCCAGAGTAATTGTAAAAATGTTGTGCTGTCATCATACAAAATTCGTTTTTTTTCCTTTGCCAAGCGCTTGAATAAAATGCGGTTTAGCAAGGTAGCGCAATCTCTATGCTTTCCTTTATTTAGAGAGGGGATTCGTTCAGCGGACTGAAATCAGCGTTGGCCGGGGAGGTTAGCAGAAGACACCCCTGTGTGGCTCATTCATCTCCCCATAAATGTATTTGTATTTGTATTTTTAATTGTGTAACTTAATTGCTGCCCGATGTAATTAACGTCAGATCCATTGAAGCTGTTTCCTTCACCATTGCCACGAAGGAGTAAAAGCTTTAATCAACAGGAATCGGAAGAGCTAGAGGGATTGGATTCATTTCCTGTCCAGTTGAGATCACACATTCATTCTTAGGTGTCTTATACATGCAGAACCTCATTACAGAATTTAAGGCTTTTAAAGTTAGAGATGTTTTGTAATACTTCTTACTATAACTAAGTTAATTGCGGGATATGTCCAACCCAACTTAATAAACAGGAATAACTGCATTATTTACCTCTTTAATAAGAACAATAGATCCCATTTACTATTGCTCTTATTATTATGATTATTATTATTATTATTAGTTTGATATAATAATCATCATCATCAGCATAATAATCATAACAATAATAGTAATAATAATACATTAAAATTGTCCACATTCTCTCCTTATTTGATCTCTATACCGGCACTGCTCGTTGGTTTCAGGGGATGTTTTATTCATTAAAGTGTTCAGGGAGGTTCAGGGAGGATGTTCAAGGAAGGGGACTCATAGCTCTGTACATGCAATACAAGCCTGGTCCCAGCAGCCAAGGAATTCTTGGTTTGACAGGGCAGATATTGTTTTGAAAGTTCCAAAGGCCCAGATGTTTTCAACATTATGTACGATCATTTCAGCGGTTAGGTATGCACTGACCTGAGATGTAATGACAGCTTTTCATGAAGTGCATTAAAGTCAATCATCCATCTGGCATCTTTTCATCACTTGTTTGTTCCCATTTCACCCAGGACCCAATGCTTATGCGTGGTATATGCTCACGTTGTGTAAAACACCGGTGATTGGCCTTTTGATTTGACTTGCCGGAGCAAAGATGAAACAGGGGGAAGTGGGCTAATATGTTGGAGTGTCTGTATAGGTCTCGTAGGAGCGCGGGATGTGGCCCCCGATTGTTCCAAAGGAAGACGAGAAGAAATTGACAGAGCTTCTGAAAACGTGTGCTTTCGAGTTGAGGTAGTAGGTTGTATGGTTTAGAATGACACCCTGGGAGTTAACTATACAGCCTTCTAGCTTTCCTCGGAGTGCACTCAAGTCGTCAAGCAACACCTTATTAAGCAAACGGCAGACAGCCTGAGCATCTGTCTGCCCCCGCTGTGTGCCGTGAACGTAACACACCGCTGTGTGCCGTGAACGTAACACACCGCTGTGTGGCGTGAACGTAACACACCGCTGTGTGTAGTGAACGTAACACACCACTGTGTTGTAGTGAACGTAACACACCGCTGTGTGTAGTGAACGTAACACCCCGCTGTGTGTAGTGAACGTAACACACCGCTGTGTGCTGTGAACGTAACACCCCGCTGTGTGTAGTGAACGTAACACCCCGCTGTGTGTAGTGAACGTAACACCCCGCTGTGTGCCGTGAACGTAACACACCGCTGTGTGCTGTGAACGCAACACACCGCTGTGTGCTGTGAACGTAACACACCGCTGTGTGCTGTGAACATAACACACCGCTGTGTGCTGTGAACGTAACACACCGCTGTGTGCCGTGAACGTAACACACCACTGTGTGTAGTGAACGTAACACCCCGCTGTGTGCCGTGAACGTAACACACCACTGTGTGCTGTGAACGTAACACTGAGCGGGACCCATCAGGAGGCTACAGGCTGGGAGGGAAAATCAGATGTTTTCCTTTAATTATAAAACAGTTTGGGGCATTCTTTAACCGGCCTGATTGTGTATAGATTAATACTATGTTAATGTATATTTGTATATTTGTAATGCATATTTATTATTATCACTTTGATGAGCAGTGATCTGCTGCATTGAACACAGACGATGTCCCTTTGGTTGGGCCCGGGACTCATGTTATTTTATCTGGCTGAGCGCTTTTGTTTTCCTTTAATTATAAAACCACACCGAAAAGCAATTGTGTATCGATTACTATACACAAGTGATAATCAATGTTAATATATACTTTTTATACATGTACATATACATACTTTTATACACCCCCCCTCCCATTTTAAGGCACCATAATGGTTGGGACACATGAATTTAATGTAAATGAAAGTAGTCATGTTTAGTACTTTGTTCCATATCCTTTGCATGTAATGACTGCTTGACCCATAGACATCACCAGAAGCTCAGTTTCTTCTCTGGTGATGCTCTACCGGGTCTGTACTACATCTTCAGCTTGTTTTGGTTGCTAGTTGCCTTAAGTTTTCTCTTCAGATTATGAAATGCGTATTCAATTGGATTCAGATCAGATCATGTTGAGTTTGGAGGCATTTGCATGAACTTGAGCAGGTAAGATGCTTTTGTACACTTCAGAATTCTTTCTGCCGCTGCTATCAGTAGTGATTTCATCAGTGACGACAAGTGAGCCAGTACCTGTGGAAGACATACTTGCCGAAACTATAATACCCCCACCACATTTCACAGAGAGGGGTAGTTCCCTTAGTCCTCCTCCCTTTGCTCTTGCCATCACTCTGATTCAAGTGAATCTTGGTCTCCTCTGTCCACGAGACCTTTTCCTGAGCTCTGCAGGCTCTTTTGGGTACATATTAGCAGACTGTATCCTGGCCATCCTGTTGCCTGTGTCGTTCTGTTTATGTGTATTCTGCAGCCACTGACACATCCATGTCCGCCTCCTGAAGAGTGTTTCTGATCCTTCAGACAGGTGTTTGGGGGGGTTTTCTTTATATTTCTTAATATGAATATAATTGTTTTGTTATCAGATGTAGAGGTCTTCCTACCAGGCCCTTTGTAATTACTGTAATCAAAAACACATGAAGCCATTTGTCCCAAATACTATGGTGCCCTGAAATAGGGGAGCTGTATATAAACTGCTATAATTTCAACATGGTGAAGCACAAGTGTATAAGATACCCTAAAATAAAAGGTAAGTGTGTGATTTAATTTGGTTTGATGATAAGTCCAAAATTGTGGCTTACAGATCCCAATCAAAATCATTCCATTAAATCCATGATAAAATGGGTTAACGTAGAAACGTAACTTCGGCTCTGACCATTTTCTCGTTCTAATGCTTTCGTACTTTGTTGATGTAACGCTGTGTCTAAATGGCGGCACATGACAATCCTGGCAGCTTTGAGCTGTATTCCAGTGCTGTGCGATAGCCCAGTTTCTAAAACACCAGTGGTCTTGATCCAAGGATGGAGGAAAATTTGCTGAATGTGTTTAAAATGACTATAGATGCACTTCTCTGTGGTAACCCTTATCACTGGATGGTGATCTGCCTTGTGGTTTGAGCTCCAGCTGTAAGAGGCATGGACCTGCTGCTTTCACATTTCTGTGAGCAGGTGCAGTCTAGTTATCTGTGTACGTCTGTGGAGTCTAGTTATCTGTGTACGTCTGTGGAGTCTAGTTATCTGTGTACGTCTGTGGAGTCTAGTTATCTGTGTACGTCTGTGGAGTCTAGTTATCTGTGTACGTCTGTGGAGTCTAGTTATCTGTGTACGTCTGTGGAGTCTAGTTATCTGTGTACGTCTGTGGAGTCTAGTTATCTGTGTACGTCTGTGGAGTCTAGTTATCTGTGTACGTCTGTGGAGTCTAGTTATCTGTGTACGTCTGTGGAGTCTAGTTCTCTGTGTGCATCTGTGGAGTCTAGTTCTCTGTGTACATCTGTGGAGTCTAGTTCTCTGTGTACATCTGTGGAGTCTAGTTCTCTGTGTACGTCTGTGGAGTCTAGTTCTCTCTGTATGTCTTGTAAAAGGCTCCACTGTTTGGAGTGGGAGCTGCTCTGGATTACTGGATTAACAACATGACATGAATTATAAACATACAATTTGAAAAGGTGTTGAAGCTTGTGAGTGAACTAAAAATCGAATTGAAAAGGAAACATAATTTTTTGATGGGCAGCAATCTGTGGCATATAGTACAGAAAATGTTGGATTAATAAATTGTGACAGTTTCCCCTTTGCTTGGGTGTAGATTAATGTCCTTTACTAGAAGTGAGGGTGGTGGTGGAATTCATTGCGGGGGTGGTTCTCTGAGCTGTCCAAACCGACTCAAAAAGGGAGTACTCTTGGCCTTGTGAGTTGCCGTTGTGACCTTTGTGAGTTGACGTTTGGGCCTGGCGTTTCTGCGGTTTGAAAAGCATCGAAGCAGATCGCCTTTCCTGCCAGTGCTGTCTTAATTAGTGTGACGTCAAAATCAAAAGTACATTTCTCAGACCTATTGAAGCATGTTAATGTTCTCAGACACTTTGTCAAAGTAGGTTGGTGTTCAATGGTATACTCTGCAGTATTCAGTAGATCTTTCTGGTAGAAGTAAAATAAACAGAAATTGTCAGCTAGAGCACTCAAATACCCATATTCCTAGCAGGGAGCCTTTTTTTGCAGCTGAGTGGCTGTTGTTTTAATTTTGTATTGCCTTTATTGACTTTGTAGAATACTATAGAACGTACTAAATAAAATTAACTGGATGTTTTGCAAGGCTTAGCAAATGTTATATGGACCAGTCACTTTAAAACCCTGTACTGCCTTTGGTCATGTGACCATTTCTGCAAAATAAATAGTGAGAATTAAAGCAACTATAAAATAAATAATAGCATAGGTTTGATTTCACGGAAGACAAATTAATATGACAATGTTGTTTTTTGCGTTGATTCTTTAACTGCAGGGGTGCAATTTAGCCTTATGTGATGCAAGTCCAGAATAATCAAACTCTAGAAGCCAAGTCCCTTTCTGGAACATTGCATTACATTATATTACAGGCATTTGGCAGAAGCTCTTATCCAGAACGATGTACAACAAAGTGCATGACCATGAACTGGGACAATTGCATTGAAAGACCCTAGAGGGATGTGCAGGTTCAAGTGCGAGGAATGACCACAAAAATAAGGACTTGAGCCTTGTAGATGACTAAGGATTATATCTATAAAACCGTTGTAGGAAACACAACGCAAGTAATAATAAAGTATACATGTATGCAGGAACAACAATAAACAGCTTACATAGCCAAACGAAAGAAGCAGTAAAACAATCTAAGTGAATACAACCCTAGTGATAATGAAACAAGTATGCACAATTGTGAGAACTACCATACTAGTAATACTAGCACTGTTGCTGGAGAGTATAATTCAGGAAAGGTCTTTGCTGTAGAATAACAAAATCAAAGCATTTGCACGCAAAGCCAAAGACAGCTGGTTACTGGAATTGCAATTTACGTACTGGAACAATTTACGTACTGGAACAATTTACGTATTGTTGAAAACGGCTACAAAATAGGAGCTGCAATGAATGTGACAGTAATTTTAGTACCGATGCCAGTAAGTTTTTAAATCGATACCGTATACTTTGACATCACTTTCAAAGATTTCAGCATTCCAAATATCTTCTTTCTTTCTTTTTTTTATTATAAATTATGCATTTGTGTCCTAACTACCAATGTTGTATTCCCCCATCACTCATTATTTCATTCCACATGAGAGCAACTTGGATAATAGCACTTTCTTCCTCAAATTAGTTTCTTTTCTTTCCTCTCGGGTCTTCAACGCACTTTTCCCTGGTTCTGAGTTGCACTTTATTGTACGTCGCTCTGTATAAGAGCGTCTACTAATTGACTATAATGTAATGTAACAAATAAGCGTTTTACGTCTGTACATATGTTTTTATTTTATACGTGTGGAACGATTTTTCACGATGCCATTTGTTCTTTTTCTCTTTAAAAGAGCTGAGCCAGTAGAGCACCATTTACATGCTCACTGCGTGTCGCGACATCGCCGGTTCAAATCTGTCCGCACGAACTTTGGCTCATCTCTTTCCCTCCCTCTCGCTCACATCCAATAAAACAGAAAAATCCCTTAAAACCCCTAAAAGTTTCGATTCTTCCACGGCATTGCTCTGAAGTCACTGATCACACAGTCTTCATGCGTGTCCCTTCCCAGCTGTCATTGCAGGCTGCGCTTGCCGCAGTGAAATGATGCGGGTGCTGCGGGAGCACTCGCCCTGTGAAGACACAGCTGTGCGCCGTCCCTCCTCGCTCTGTGTGCGTTTGCTTGGGGCTTCGCCAGACGCTGGGGCTTCAGCCAACCCCAGAGTGCGGTGAGCAGGGCCTCGGTATCCCACGGTAACCTCCTGAAATCTCTATTTAGCGGGAGCCGGCCGCACTCTGGATCTTGGCCGTGCGCCTGGGCTTGTAAAACCGCTCGTTAATCCCCCAAAGAAGTGAAAAAAAAATACAGGGGCTAAGGATTATGGAGTCTGGATCTACACTCACCGAGCACTTTATTAGGTATTTATTAGACTTATTTTTTAGACTTCTGCTGTTGTAATGCGTGGTTATTTGTGTTACTGTCACCTTCCCGTCAGCTTTGACCAGTCTGGCCATTCTCCTCTGACATCTCTCACTAACAAGGCGTTTCTGTCTGCAGAACTGCTGCTGATTTTTAAAAGTTTTTTCCAAACTCTAGAGGCTAGTGTGTGTGAAAATCCCTGGAGATCAGCAGTTTCTGAGATACTCAAACCACTCTGTCTGCCAACAACAATCATTCCATGGTCAAAGTTACTTAAACCACACTTTTTCCCTATTTTTTCAGAAAATTAACACTGTTATTGGAGATATAACATGCAGGTCACATCCATCTGTTAAGGGAGATGTAATGTGCAGGTCACATCCGTCTGTTAAGGGAGATGTAACGCACAGGTCACATCCGTCTGTTAAGGGAGATGTAATGCGCAGGTCACATCCGTCTGTTATGGGAGATGTAATGCGCAGGTCACATCCGTCTGTTAAGGGAGATGTAACACGCAGGTCACATCCGTCTGTTAAGGGAGATGTAACACGCAGGTCACATCCGTCTGTTAAGGGAGATGTAATGTGCAGGTCACATCCGTCTGTTAAGGGAGATGTAACACGCAGGTCACATCCGTCTGTTAAGGGAGATGTAACACGCAGGTCACATCCGTCTGTTAAGGGAGATGTAACACGCAGGTCACATCCGTCTGTTAAGGGAGATGTAACACGCAGGTCACATCCGTCTGTTAAGGGAGATGTAACACGCAGGTCACATCCGTCTGTTAAGGGAGATGTAACACGCAGGTCACATCCGTCTGTTAAGGGAGATGTAATAGGCAGGTCGTATCAGCCCATAAGGGGTTAACAACATGGCTCTGGTTTGTCACTCAGCCAGTGGGATGAAGTTAAGAAGCTTCTTATTATTGCCTCCATGTTGGTTACAGTTTAGGTTGCCATGGTGACAATAAGCAGCTTCCTGCTTTGTGCTTTATGACCACAGGGAGGGTGACACAAGTGATTTAAAGCTGTTAACTTTGTTCTTCACAGAGAGGTCCAGTTTCAAAGCTGTAAATCTGTCTATTTATTCATTTATATTATCCCTATGTTCAGGCTTTTAGTGTTGTGTGGAGAATTAAGAGTGAAATATAAAATAAGCTATTTACACAGTCATTTAATATTTTATTATTAGTATCTTCAGATATCACAATAATCCTGGATATCATTCTGGGAACTAACCAAAAAGATGTCAATGATGATAACATATCAAGTACCGTATATTGATAATGTAAATGTTTGTGTTGTTTATGGATGTGTGTCTTCAGCTCACAAAGAGGTATGTTCAGGTTTTAGTCACTGAAGGACTTTGTTGCATTGTAAGTTGCTCTGTATGGGACCTTCTGCTACAGGGCAAGTAAACTACTAGCTAGGGAGGCAGATGAGATTTTCCTTTTTAGCGATTCGATTGTAGCAAGATGACTCGGTTCAGCGATCTCCTACGTGGCATTTGTCAACAGCAAATGCCGCTTGTTCCTCTTCTTCAGAACAAATTGCCAGCGGTTTCAAAGACCAATTTTCTGGTTGTTGTACCTACAACCTCTTTAAATCAGCAAATGCCGACTTGCTGGCTGCTGAGATTTGGTATCCGGGGCAATGTTTTGCAACACTGCACTTTTACTGAATATGAGCTACAGTTCAGGTCTGTGCTTGCCCCAAAATGCTTCTCCTTCTTGCTGCTCTTGGAAAGTGCTGTTTAGGTTAGTCTATCCAAAGCGTATCAAGCCAAGGCAATCTTGAAGAACTAGGACTTTATCCTAAAGCAGCCATCAACAGCAGGCTATCATCAGTGGCAGGTGCTGGTAACGGAGAGATTCAGACCACACTGATAATAAGTGAGTGAAACCTAAAGTTGTGTTCAGTTCGTGGGCAGCGAGGGGGTTAATTGGAAATTGAACTGAATGATGTTTGAGGGAAACAAATGAAAGGACACATTGTCCATTCTATAGCTTATGCTGGTGCGGGACAGAAAAGGGAGAACAAAACCTCAAATCCTGCTTCCTAAATCAATGTTTTACTGCTCACCACAGTGTGGTCACAACTGGGCCGTCATCAAGACAAACTGCGTGTGCGTAGCCTTCGGTCAGCCCGTACCTGACTGTGCCATGCCCTAAGGTTATTAGTATGGATGCGCTTGGAGGCAGTTTGCCTGGATGGAGACCCAGTGTGGGTGGGATTGGCGATCATGTTGTTGTACTGAGAAATAAACCACTTATTCTGAGAGCCGACATGGCGGTGTGTAGACTCGCGTTTCCCTTTTCCAGGGTTGTCGACAGGCCCTGGCAACAGAGGATAGTGTAGTACTGTAGAACCGGGCTCTGTGATCCCCGTAGCTGTTCTCTCCCCTGAGGAGAAAAAAACACCACAATTTGCCCTGATTAAGGAGCCACTGAACACACAGCAGCTCCGCCCCGTTTTGGGGTGAGGTTCACGATGCCTCTTTCTCCTGTCGTTAATCCTGGGGGCGGGGGAGGGAGACTGAGGGACGTCCGTCCACCTCTCACAGGCTGGAGAGACAGGCCAGAGGGTGGTGAGGCCCAGCTGAGCACCAGGGTTTTTTCAGCGGAGCACGGGGGTTTATTCAGCGGAGCACCAGGGTTCATTCAGCTGAGCACCAGGGTTTATTCAGCGGAGTACCAGGGTTTATTCAGCAGAGTACCAGGGTTTATTCAGCGGAGCACCAGGGTTTATTCAGCAGAGCACCAGGGTTTATTCAGCGGAGCACCAGGGTTTATTCAGCAGAGCACCAGGGTTTATTCAGCTGAGCACCAGGGTTTATTCAGCGGAGCACCAGGGTTTATTCAGCGGAGCACCAGGGTTTATTCAGCAGAGCACCAGGGTTTATTCAGCGGAGCACCAGGGTTTATTCAGCAGAGCACCAGGGTTTATTCAGCAGAGCACCAGGGTTTATTCAGCGGAGCACCAGGGTTTATTCAGCGGAGCACCAGGGTTTATTCAGCTGAGCACCAGGGTTTATTCAGCAGAGCACCAGGGTTTATTCAGCTGAGCACCAGGGTTTATTCAACAGAGCACGGGGGTTTATTCAGCGGAGCACGGGGGTTTATTCAGCGGAGCACCAGGGTTTATTCAGCAGAGCACCAGGGTTTATTCAGCAGAGCACCAGGGTTTATTCAGCAGAGCACCAGGGTTTATTCAGCGGAGCACCAGGGTTTATTCAGCGGAGCACCAGGGTTTATTCGCGGTGCGTGTCTTCACCCCCCCCTGGCCCAGCGGAGCACGGGGGTTTATTCGCGGTGCATGTGTTCACCCCCCCTGGCCCCAGCGGTTTCTCCACATGCGCCAGGGAGCTGCAGAGAGTGAGCAATTTGAAAAATCTGGCTGTTTGAGCAGAGCCCCCTCCAGCTGGCAGTGCACTGCGCCTGTAAGTCATTGGGAACAGCTGCGTTTCCATTTATAAGATGGCTGAAAAAATAAATGACCAGATTAGAAAGAGGACTCTTTTGTTTGGCTTCTCAGAAGGCTCTGGAGTGGCACACTGAGAGGCCTCCGTTCGTCTGCCTCTGCTTTTTAGTGCTGTGAGGCAAGACAAGTACAAAATGTGCTACTTACTAAGTCAGGTCATATTTTGGAGTAAGTGCAAAAGTCTGCAGACATCACAATAATCCTGGAAACCTCAACGTCTTTCTGGGAACGAACCAGAAAGTTAGTGAATGATGATGAACATATCAAGTATATTAATAATGGAAATATTTGTGTTGTTTATGCCTTGAGCTCACAAAGAGATTGAAATTTGCTGCCGAATGTTCACGCTCGACTTGCAGAAGGTTTTCAACAATTTCTCCCTCTGGCAGTGATACGGTCCTTGTATTGCCTACGCCCCCTCCGCTCTGGAAAGAACTGTCCAGTTACTTGTTGGTTGTCATTGTAGTCGCGTTTCATGACAAAAAGTCATGTCGTCAAAACAGCTTTTCTTTTGTGTGCATATGAAAAGTTTTGTGAGGCCGCCTGATGATGGGCACTGTCTTTAATGAGAGAAAACAGTTTTATTTGATTTTAGGTGGATGTGTATTTTGGTATTTCGCCGTTTTGGCATGATTGACATAGAGGGCCCCCAGTCAGACCCTCCAGATATTTTGACAGTGGGCATGTTTCTCGACCTGTTCCATTGCATAGCACCTCTACCCTTTCTCTGATTCATTCACTGTTTGAAGAGTGTGACCTGTGCTTGGCCTTCTTGTGTGGGTGAAATATGCAATAAAGTCATCCGTTTTATGCCTTGCAAACAGCCATAATATATACATGGCATACGGAGGTGTCATTGATCTGTCTGGAGCCAGGACTCAGGCTTGTTCTGTCAAGAACATTCTTATGACCTTTGACCCTGGGGGGGGGTTGGGGATCAATGCCATTGATTGGTGATGGGCTAGATGCAGTGGGCGGGCCTTCGCCCTCTCTCTCTCCTGTGGAGAGGCCCTCACAGACACCTTCCCCCCCTCCGGCCCTGGGCAGTGTGGGGGCTTGACCACGTGCTCCGCTGTCACCAGGTTAACATGCCATTTTGTGTGTCAGCTTTCCAGCCACGTAAATGGTAAATGATTGGCATTTATATAGCGCCTTTATCTAAAGCGCTGTACAATTGATGCTTCTCGTTCACCCATTCATACACGCACTCACACACCGACGGCGATTGGCTGCCATGCAAGGCGCCGACCAGCTCGTCAGGAGCATTTGTGGGTTAGGCGTCTTGCTCAGGGACACTTCGACACAGCCCGGGCGGGGGGATCGAACCGGCAACCCTCCGACTGCCAGGCGACTGCTCTTACCACCTGAGCCACTGTCGCCCCTGCTACGTGTAATATCAATGTAAATAAAGAAGCACAAATATGATGAATGAAAAGCAGAAGAAATCATTACAGTCTTCAGAAGCCTGGGGGAGGGTGAGCCTCCTGCTTCCACATTTCGATTAGCCCGAAAGGGGGTGAACTCGCACGTGGATGGACCTTCATACTGCTGGGCTCTCTGCACCTTGCCTTGGCTGTACTACTCCCTCCTCATAATACAGATTTAATTCTTGGTTTAATTCTTGTCAACCTGATGTAGCTATTTTTAGATGCTATTCTAAAACATACTCAATGCTGTTTTTCTTGATGGAATGAAGTACCTGGCAGTTACTAGTTGGCTGTTCTGCTCAGCAAATGTTTAGATCTGTAGGTCTGAAGTATCTCTCACTTAGAATGGCATTTCTAATAGCCATCACTTCCATCAAGCAGGTGAGATTCATGCACTCTCAGGTCTCAAGTCTCACCCCAGCAGTGTGTAGTGTACATACACTCAGTGAGCACTTTACTAGGTATTTATTACACTTATGTCTTAGGCTTATTGGTCTTCTGCTGTAGCCTACCCAGTTAGAGGTTTGAAGCATTGCGTGTTCAGAGATGCTCTTCTGCATACCACTGTGGCAATGCGCGGCTATTTGCGGTTTTTGTTTTTTGCACCATTCTCTGCAAACTCTAGAGACTGTTGTGCGTTAAAATCCCCGGAGATTGAGTGGTTTCTGAGGCGATGGAAAGGCTTGGTGGACCCAGGTCCGGTTCTTGGTCTTCATGCTGGGTCTTCTGGCTGATGGACGGTTAGGGGTGGGGCTGTGCCAGTGGAGGAGCTCAGCCTGGTATGAGGGCGCAAGATTAAGGGATTTATAGGTAGTAAGCAGTATTTTATGTGGATTCTTTGTTTAACTGGAGCCAGTGGAGGTTCTGAAGAACAGGCGTCGTGTGATCTGTGGTATGGGAGTGAGTGAGCTGACGGCAGAAGAGTTCTGGAGATATTGTAATTTTTTAAGGATGTTAGAAGAAGTTCCATCAAGAATACTGTTGTAGTAGTGGATTCCCGAGGAGATAAATTCATAAATAAGTGTTTCAGCAGCAGGGAAAGAGGGGAATGGATGGAGACAAGCAATATTTTAAAAATCAAATGAGATCAACAATAACGCTACGGTTACGGATGTGAGGGGATGAGCAGACAGTGGCGCCATTGATGGCGAGGGAGAAATTGTGAGTGAGATTTTGGTCCAATGATGATGATTTCCGATTTGTTACAGTTGAGTGAGAAGGTTTGTTTGCATCCAGGATGTCATTTTGGTGAGACAGGTGGTTAGGGTGGAGTGAGTAAGGGTAATGACCGTTTTGGTGGAAATATAGAGCTGGGTGTCATCAACAGAACTGGAGGCTGTAGGAACAGATGATCTGCCTAAGGGGAGCAATAAAGGGGTCCAAACACCAAACCTTGTGGGACACCATGGGAAATCAGCACACCCCTGCACACCCTGCGGCTCCCCAGGACCAGAAGTGAGGACCCCAGCACACCCTGCGGCTCCCAGGGCCACTGGGGTGTAAGGCCAGGAGTGGAGGTGTCCGTAGTGATGGTCAGATGGTCAGAAATGATGACGTCAGCACCAGAGAGATGGTGGATGGAAAGTCCAGTGGAGCCCACCAGGTCCAGAGTGTGTCCATGGTTGTGGGTTGGGAAGTTGATATGTTATCTGAGGTTGGAGCAGTTGAGCACTTCTAGGAAGTCTTTGGCAGTTTTAGACAGTGGAGTGAATGTGGATGTTCAAATCACCGAGGAGCAGGATGGAGAGTTGGGTAAGGGATTCAGACTGGTCAGATAGAAAGGCAGTGTTGAGTTTGGGAGGATGGTAAATTGTAACTACAGGTTTAGGGCCAGGGAGTTCAAATACCAGGCATTCAAAAGAGGATGAATATGAGACAGGTTTTAATAGCTTGCTGGGCAACAGCTGCAACTCTACCACCCCAGCCATCAGGGCGTGGCGTGGGTGACATTGGCTCAGGTGGTTGGAGCAGTCGTCTGGCAGTCGGAGGGTTGCCTGTTCGATCCCACCGTGGGTGTGTCGAAGTGTACCTGAGCAAGACACCGAACCACCAAATGCTGCTGACGAGCTGGTTGGTGCCTTGCCTCACTGTGAGTGTGCGTGAATGGGTGAATTAGAAGCATCAATCGTACGGCGCTTTGGATAAAGGCATTTTCTATTTATTTGGAGTGGTTTGGTTGAGTAAAAAACACCGTAGTCCAGTGATTTATGCCAGGCAACTTTACAGAAATAAAAACCTACAGTAACCGTATTTTATTATTCTACTGATACAATTTGAACAAGCCGTGTTTCTAACGTCAGTCTCTTGCAGGCAAAAAGCATGCTCTTTCTTTCTGTCATGGATGGAGGCAATTAAATGCACCAGCCTCTCATTGCATGTTACTGCTTGTTGATTGTTTTTGGAACTTGTTACTGCCGCTACAGTTGTGCAATGTTATTTCAATCACTTCCCACAGCTGCTCATGACATCTATTAGTCACTTTCATGAACTACACATTCACATTCTTTATATTTCAATGCTTTTGTTTGGCCCCAAGGGCATACAGTCTTTGAAGATGAAGGCAACAACATGCATGTGTCCTTGTGTTTGGACGTCATGTTGTGGCTGCCAGGTACACACAGTGTGATGGGGCAGGGCTTTTTAAAATCAAACATTTTTTCACATGTGATTTTCACAATGCTGAACAAATCATCCGAGTCTCGAGTGATTTACGGGGGAGTTGTAAGTTGAGTCTGGAGTCTATTCATGTGAGGTTTAAGTGTGACCCCAGTACAAGTGCCCTTCATTGCAAACTACCTTCATATGACTAATGCTAACACACGCACATCCCCATTTAAACGGGTCATGAACACAAAATCACTTCTTTAGTTCTAAAGCTGAGTGTCTTGTCTCTTTTTAAGAGATCACATTACATCACTGTGAAAAGTAACGAAAATCTAATCTTGTACAAAAAAGATCCATGTACTGCCACCTTAAGGTGAAGTTTTGTTTGGTTTCTCCTGGATCCACATCCCAATCTGGTAAACAATCTATGTCTACGTAAGCAAGTCAATGCCCAAACTAGGATGGATTAATGGGTAGACGGGTCAAATACCAGCCAAATACGAAAGTGTTTTGGATTCAAATACGTTTCTACACTTTTCAAGTGCAAACCACACCTTCTGGTCCTCTTGGCTGGCTGAATTGCAATAGGCAAAATCAATCAAGCACAGAAAAGTATTTGAATCCAACACAATTACATATTTGACCCAGGTCTGGGGAAGGCCTATTCAAACTGCAAATTATCCTCATGTCAAGCTGACAGCTGGGATCGGTATTTATAATGGTAAATGGTTGGCATTTATATAGTGCCTTTATCCAAAGTGCTGTACAATTTATGCTCATTTACCCATTCATACACCAACGGCGATTGGCTGCCATGCAAGGCACCAACCAGCTTGCCAGGAGCATTTGGGGGTTAGGTGTCCCTTGCTCAGGGACACTTTGACACACCCAGTGTCAACTGGAAACCCTCCGACTGCCTCTTACCACCTGAGTCAAATAATAATTTGTTATTTTGCTGACTTTTTTATCCAAAGCAAGTTGATTTGACTAAGTAGCGCAACAGCAGTGTAGATCCGTGGCTTGAACCTTTGTCATGGACCTTTGGCTACTAGGCTGCCCCTTCTATTCTTTTTAGAGTAGTTTAGCCTTTTTAATCCTTAATCCTTCCTTGTTCCATTACAGTTTCACTTTCTATATCGATCTTTTTATGGTATTTTAGCAGTTTGTGAGTAACACCTGCATGGCTACGTCTGGTTCCCCCTCCTCCCCCAACCCCCACTCTGCTCTGAGCCTGGACCCCCTCCTCCCCCAACCCCCACTCTGCTCTGAGCCTGGACCCCCTCCTCCCCCAACCCCCACTCTGCTCTGAGCCTGGACCCCCTCCTCCCCCAACCCCCACTCTGCTCTGAGCCTGGACCCCCTCCTCCCCCAACCCCCACTCTGCTCTGAGCCTGGACCCCCTCCTCCCCCAACCCCCACTCTGCTCTGAGCCTGGACCCCCTCCTCCCCCAACCCCCACTCTGCTCTGAGCCTGGACCCCCTCCTCCCCCAACCCCCACTCTGCTCTGAGCCTGGACCCCCTCCTCCCCCAACCCCCACTCTGCTCTGAGCCTGGACCCCCTCCTCCCCCAACCCCCACTCTGCTCTGAGCCTGGACCCCCTCCTCCCCCAACCCCCACTCTGCTCTGAGCCTGGACCCCCTCCTCCCCCAACCCCCACTCTGCTCTGAGCCTGGACCCCCTCCTCCCCCAACCCCCACTCTGCTCTGAGCCTGGACCTCAGTAGGCAGCCCAGAATCTGCTGTTTCTTTACAGGACAATGAGTCCATCCATTCATCCATTATCTAACCCGCGTATTCCTGGTCAGGGTCAGGGGCGGTGCTGGAGTCTATCTCAAGAAAGTGAGTCATATTTTGGGAATGAAATGCAGGTTTTTTTGGGGGGTTTTATTTGGACGGATGTTTGTTTTCATAGATTGTACGTTGCGCTTTGATGACAGTGTTGTATTCATTTCTCTGTGTTTGCACACTGGGTGTATAATCTGTTTCATTGCACCTCACACTGCTGGTGTGGTCTCGATGCCTCAGACTTTAGTTCCACACGGCTGTTACGTACGTACACACGGCTGTTACGTACGTACACACGGCTGTTACGTACGTACAAGCGCGGGCCCCAGGACATGCGGTAATGGACAGTGGGCTGTATCAGAGCTGCTGGATTCTGTGAGCCTGCCTGCTCCTGCTGCAATGCAGCTAGTGCCCCCCCCGCCCCCCGCCGTTTTTACCTGGTACTTTTTTGCATCGCAATCCCCATTTTAAACACTTTGCTTGGGATTGCCGAGGACATTGGGGAAGGTCCCTCCAGGTGCTTGCGCCGGGGTCTTTCTCAGCCCCGCTGCAGGGACACTGTGGGGCGGGCTTCCTCCAGCGAGACACCTTCCCCTCGGGTCTCAGCTGAGTGACGCTCCGGGGTAACTGGACGCACTCCTGCTCGTTTAGAGGCGAGGCAGTAAATCAACCGGGGCGCGTAACCCGAGGGCTCAAATCCTAGGGGCGACAGAGCCGGCGAGCCCCAGAAAGAGGAATTGCTTGAAAGCATCACGTAAAACACCCAGCTGTTTAAAAAGGCAACATGCAAACTGTCTGCAATGAAAATATGGTATAACAGAGGTGGGTGGAGGGAGTGTGTGTGTGTGTGTGTGTGTGAGAGAGAGAGAGTCGTGATAAAACCCAGCGGCATTCACTGATCGATCAAGTTAAAGTGAAATGCTGCGTTGCAGAGCTGGAGAGGCAGAGAGGCGCTCGCTCGGCGGCGGGATGGCTCTCAGAGCGCCGTGCGGCGCGGGCTGCCAGCTGCAGGCGGAGGAGTGCGGCGCTCCTGCCAGACGCAGAGGAGGAGCGGGGAGACGCAGAGGAGACGGCAGGAGGAGCGGGGAGACGCAGACACGCGCTCTCTCTCTGCCAGCGGACCCCCGTCGCCACGGACTCCAGGTACGGTGCGGAGCCGCCTGTAAGCCGCGCGGGTTCGCCGTTCGACGGCTCCGAGCTTTTAGGTTTTCCGTGGAAAGCGCGGAGGGTTTCAGTCCGCACGCTGTCGGCGGGGACGGAGGGAAGGTTCCGGGCTAATTTTAACAGCCAGAGGAGAAGGTGGTATCTGAAGCAGGCGCAGGACGGAGCGATCGATCGATCCGAACACACAGTCAGCGGGGGCGCGGTTAATAGCGCGGAGGCCGTGCCGGTGTCCTCACGTGTGGCGCTGATTTAAGCGTGTTCTGTGTGCGTGATTTAGGCATGTTTCCCTGTGTGGACTCTCATCTGGAGAGAGGGTGGGGTTGTGGGGGGGGGGGGGGGTGGAGTAATAGATTTGATTGATCTGAGGCTCTGGTTTAAAGCCCGTATTGATTTCATTCGCTGACGCCCCCCCCCCCCCCCAAAACCCGGTCCTGCGGTGCACGGACTTGAACCTGGTCACTATGGTTACCAACTCTCATAGAAACATCCGGTGTTTTCTATTTCTCCATTTAAATTATAGTGTGTAATATTCAGGGTAGAGCAGCGCTCTCTTAGCGGTGGATTGAGTGGTGAAAATGATATTTCTGCGGCAGTGTGAGGGGTCCCTGCTGTAAGCGTGTAATCAGCGAGCGGGCGCCAGACACCTCCCCTCCCCCGTCTGGCGGCCGCCGCGGGGTCGTGACCCCACAGGGCCGGGGCTCGCCGGCTTAAACCGGAGTGATGGGGGTCAGGGGAGTACAGGGGGGAGCCCCCCTCCCCGCGTGTGTGTGTGTGCGGGAGGTGTGTGTGTGGGCGCGGGAGGTGTGTGTGTGGGCGCGGGAGGTGTGTGTGTGGGAGGAGTGTGTGTGGGTGCGGGAGGCGTGTGTGTGGGCGCGGGAGGCGTGTGTGTGGGTGCGGGAGGCGTGTGTGTGCGGGAGGCGTGTGTGTGGGAGGCGTGTGTGTGGGTGCGGGAGGCGTGTGTGTGCGGGAGGCGTGTGTGTGGGAGGCGTGTGTGTGTGTGGGGAGGCGTGTGTGTGGGTGCGGGAGGCGTGTGTGTGCGGGAGGCGTGTGTGTGTGTGGGCGCGGGAGGCGTGTGTGTGTGTGCGGGAGGTGTGTGTGTGGGCGCGGGAGGCGTGTGTGTGTGTGGGGAGGCGTGTGTGTGGGAGGTGTGTGTGTGGGGAGGCGTGTGTGTGGGTGCGGGAGGCGTGTGTGTGCGGGAGGCGTGTGTGTGTGTGGGGAGGCGTGTGTGTGTGTGGGGAGGCGTGTGTGTGGGAGGTGTGTGTGTGTGTGGGGAGGCGTGTGTGTGGGTGCGGGAGGCGTGTGTGTGTGGGAGGTGTGTGTGTGTGTGGGGAGGCGTGTGTGTGGGAGGTGTGTGTGTGTGTGGGGAGGCGTGTGTGTGGGTGCGGGAGGTGTGTGTGTGGGCGTGGGAGGTGTGTGTGTGAGGTGATGCGGGGTTAGGCGAGGGCGACCGCGCGGCAGTGAACACGCAGACGCGTTCAGCGGATGCGTGTCTGCCACAGACTCCGCAGCCTCTCCCTCACGGCTGGCTCCGTGACCACCGCACCGCGATAAAGGGGTAGGGGGGTCATTTGGATCGGCGCGTGTCGGGTTTGTCTGTATCTGTCTGTAGTTCTGCGCGGCTCGGCTGTGTGTATGTCTGAGTCCACATTGGTGTGCCTGTCTGGAGGTATTTACGGCCGCTGTGAGCTGGTGGGCCGGAGCGCTGTTCATAAACGCACACAGGAGCCAATCATACCCCCCCGCGCCCCCAGCCTGGGGGGAGACGTGATTGGTGGAGAGCGGTCCAGGAACGGGTGCAGTCTAATAAGGAAGGAGGTTTTAGGGGATGCGGGGGTTAGGGAGGGCTGTGTAGGGGGGGAGGTGTCCTTGCGGTACCTGTCTGTCATAGAGGAGGGTGAGGGGGGTAGGGGGTTACGGGGGGTGATAGATTGGGCGGTGATGAGAGGAGATCGCCCCTCTCCCCACGGTCTGAATTTGGAGCCCCAGGCCCCAAGGACAGGTGCTAAGCCAGGACTGCACCTCAGACACACACACACACACACACACACACAGACACACACACACACACACACAGACACACACACACACACACACAGACACACACACACATACAGACTCGTGAGCAGACTATAGTGGGATGAGCAGACTGTAGAGGGATGAGCAGACTGTAGTGGGCAGATTGTAGTGGGATGAGTAGACTGTAGTGGGATGAGCAGACTGTAGTGAGCAGACTGTAGTGGGATGAGCAGATTAGGGGGATGAGCAGACTGTAGTGGGATGATCAGACTGTAGTGGGCAGATTGTAGTGGGATGAGCAGACTGTAGAGGGCAGATTGTAGTGGGATGAGCAGACTGTAGTGGGATGAGCAGACTAGTGAGCAGACTGTAGTGGGATGAGCAGACTAGGGGGATGAGCAGACTGTAGTGGGATGATCAGACTGTAGTGGGCAGATTGTAGTGGGATGAGCAGACTGTAGAGGGCAGATTGTAGTGGGATGAGCAGACTGTAGAGGGCAGATTGTAGTGGGATGAGCAGACTGTAGTGGGATGAGCAGACTGTAATGGGCAGATTGTAGTGGGATGAGGAGACTGTAGTGGGCAGACTGTAGTGGGATGAGCAGACTGTAGTGGGATGAGCAGACTGTAGTGGGCAGACTATAGTGGGATGAGCAGACTGCAGTGAGCAGACAAGTGGGCAGATTGTAGTGGGATGAGTAGACTGTAGTGAGCAGACTGTAGTGGGATGAGCAGACTGTAGTGAGCAGACTGGAGTGGGATGAGCAGACTGTAGTGAGCAGACTGTAGTGGGATGAGCAGACTGTAGTGAGCAGACTGTAGTGGGATGAGCAGACTAGTGGGATGAGCAGACTGTAGTGGGATGAGCAGACTGTAGTGGGATGAGCAGATTGTAGTGAGCAGACTGTAGTGGGATGAGCAGACTGTAGTGGGCAGATTGTAGTGAGATGAGCAGACTGTAGTGGGATGAGCAGACTGTAATGGGATGAGCAGACTGTAGTGAGCAGACTGTAGTGGGATGAGCAGACTGTAGTGAGCAGATTGTAGTGGGATGAGTAGACTAGTGGGATGAGCAGACTGTAGTGGGATGAGCAGACTGTAGTGGGATGAGCAGACTGTAGTGAGCAGACTGTAGTGGGATGAGCAGACTGTAGTGGGCAGATTGTAGTGGGATGAGCAGACTGTAGTGGGATGAGCAGACTGTAGTGGGATGAGCAGACTAGTGAGCAGATTGTAGAGGGATGAGCAGACTGTAGTGGGATGAGCAGACTGTAGTGGGCAGACTGTAGTGGGATGAGCAGACTGTAGTGGGCACATTGTAGTGGGATGAGCAGATTGTAGAGGGATGAGCAGACTGTAGTGAGCAGATTGTAGAGGGATGAACAGACTGTAGTGGGCAGACTAGTGGGATGAGTAGACTAGTGGGATGAGCAGACTGTAGTGAGCAGACTGTAGTGAGCAGATTGTAGAGGGATGAGCAGACTGTAGTGGGATGAGCAGACTGTAGAGGGCAGACTGTAGAGGGATGAGCAGATTGTAGAGGGATGAGCAGACTGTAGTGGGATGAGCAGACTGTAGAGGGATGAGCAGATATGACAGAGAGCTGAGTGTGCTCAGTAGCCATGAGCTTATTTCTGCGCCGCTCTGCGAGGGGGGGCACTGCTGGAGAGGGACGCATTCTCGCCTTTTGCTTTTTCCTTTGCTGCATTTGTTTGTCTGTTTCTCTGGCAGTAATTGCAGTGGTTTACAGTAAGGGCCCTATCGCAGACCGGCAGGAAAGCCAGCCTGCTAACCGCTCAGAACAGGCAAGAGATGGAACGCGGTTAGGATGAGCAGCCCATCCCCCTCATCGCTTCGATGGCAGAGATGAGGGACTGACTACCTGCCAAACCCCCTCCCACCTAGCCCTTGCTGAACACAAAGGGAGAGAGCAGTGCTGGGCAGGGTTAGGCTGCTCTGTGTTACACTGGGCTGTACTGTGCTGTTTGGACTATGCTGTGCTTGGCTGGGTTGTGTTGTGGTGTGCTTGGCTGGATTGTGTTGTGGTGTGCTTGGCTGGATTGTGTTGTGGTGTGCTTGGCTGGATTGTGTTGTGGTGTGCTTGGCTGGGTTGTGTTGTGGAGTGCTTGGCTGGGTTGTGTTGTGGTGTGCTTGGCTGGGTTGTGTTGTGGTGTACTGGGCTAGGTTGGGTTGTGGTGTACTGGGCTGGGTTGTGTTGTGTTGTACTGGGCTGGGTTGTGGTGTACTGGGCTGGGTTAGGCTGCTCTTACACTGGGCTGTGCTGCACTCTTTGGGCTATGCAGTGCTAGGCTGGTTTACTGTTCTTAAATAAATGTCCCATTGTCTTTTCATTTTTCACCCTTCTCTTTGTTTCTGTACTGTTTCTGGGCTTGTTACTGTGAGAGTGAAGTGCACAAATGTATGGCCATGTTTTGGTCTTCGTGCCATGTGGAGTTCGGAAAGGATAGTCATCATTTCTCAATATGGGGGCAAGGAGATGAGCATGTATATGGTGCTTTTGTCCAGAGCGCTTCATAATTCACCAACCAGCTCGTCAGGAGTAATTGCCGGTTAGGTGTCTTCCTCAGGGACACTTTGACACATCCAGGGTCGAATCGAACTGCCGGGGAATCAAACTGGCGACCTTCCAACGACCAAAGACTGCTCTTACCTCCTGAGCCAATGAGACGACTGCTCTTACCTCCTGAGCCAATGAGACGACTGTTCTTACCTCCTGAGCCGATGAGACGACTGCTCTTACCTCCTGAGCCAATGAGACGACTGCTCTTACCGCCTGAGCCAATGAGACGACTGCTCTTACCGCCTGAGCCAATGAGACGACTGCTCTTACTGCCTGAGCCAATGAGACGACTGCTCTTACCGCCTGAGCCAATGAGACGACTGCTCTTACCGCCTGAGCCAATGAGACGACTGCTCTTACCGCCTGAGCCAATGAGACGACTGCTCTTACCGCCTGAGCCAATGAGACGACTGCTCTTACCGCCTGAGCCAATGAGACGACTGCTCTTACCGCCTGAGCCAATGAGACGACTGCTCTTACCGCCTGAGCCAATGAGACGACTGCTCTTACTGCCTGTTCCCTCAGACCCTAACTCTGACCCCCTCCTGTTCCCTCAGACCCTAACTCTGACCCCCTCCTGTTCCCTCAGACCCTAACTCTGACCCCCTCCTGTTCCCTCAGACCCTAACTCTGACCCCCTCCTGTTCCCTCAGACCCTAACTCTGACCCCTTCCTGTTCCCTCAGACCCTAACTCTGACCTCCTCCTGTTCCCTCAGACCCTAACTCTGACCCCCTCCTGTTCCCTCAGACCCTAACTCTGACCCCCTCCTGTTCCCTGAGACCCTAACTCTGACCCCCTCCTGTTCCCTCAGATCCTAACTCTGACCCCTTCCTGTTCCCTCAGACCCTAACTCTGACCCCCTCCTGTTCCCTGAGACCCTAACTCTGACCCCCTCCTGTTCCCTGAGACCCTAACTCTGACCCCCTCCTGTTCCCTGAGACCCTAACTCTGACCCCCTCCTGTTCCCTGAGACCCTAACTCTGACCCCCTCCTGTTCCCTGAGACCCTAACTCTGACCCCCTCCTGTTCCCTGAGACCCTAACTCGTGAGCTCTCTCCATCCAAAACCACGGGCCGGGTTCTCAGGGCCCGGGCGGAGGCCGCAGACATCGGGAAGTCCACCATCTCTCTTCTTCCTCCTTTCTTTGAGGCAGTTGCTATGGGAACAGACTGGGTCAGGGAGTGAGACCTTTTCTCCCGTTTTAGTATAAAAAAGAGGTAGAAAGATCGGCATAAAGGACTGAGAAAAGACTGAGTTTAAAGAAAATATCGCCTTCTTTCCAGAGTGAATTCCCCCGGGCCTTCAGGTGAAAATGAGAGTGTCTTCAGAGCTGATGCGCCTGGCTAAATAAATGTTGAATTAAAACCAGAGTGAAAGTCTCTGCATCATTGTGGCAGCACTGCTTACTCAACCTTCTGTTGACCAGGTACAGGCTCACCTGTACGTGTCTGTATCCACTGATGCCCTTTCTCCCTGGCCGCTCCTCTCACTGGACCAGCACCGCGATGGGTATCCAGTATCCAGCGCTGGTCTGCGTTTGACCTGGCTTGCAGCATGCCTCCGCTGCAGGGCGACCACTTTGGGCCACTCTCTGCTACATCCAGAGCGTAGCTAATCCATCACAAAAAGTGTGTCCAAAGAGGAATTTGAAACAAATGTAGCTCAGATGTCACATGCTGAAATTATTCGGCCCAGGCATCTGCTTCTGATTATAGGATGTTGACAAAATCACTTTTAAATGAAAATTAAAGTACGGCAAATGCCCTTGCCAAGTACAATATCATTTCAAGGAATTCTGGGATTCAGAGCCTGGAATGAGGAATCTGTCCGAGCTCTCTGCAAATTAAAATCTAGTTTCTGAGTAATAGTCCATGTCTACACATTTTTAACCTCCCAAACGGGAAGCATGCACTGTTTGAGCTTGAGGTTTGCCAAACTCAAACCATTCCCCATTTGTCAGGCAGTTAATTTGCCGTAGGCATTGAATAGTTTGCAACACTATCTCGTACATCTCGTGAGGTCTGTAAGTATTTGGACAGTGGTACAATGTCTGTTCTTTTGGCTCTGTTCTCCAGCACTGTATAGGAATTGTGGCCATTTTTATCCAGTCCCCGCCCCCCCCCATTTTAGAGGACCAAAAGTTCAGTGCAAAAAACAAAAGATATTTTCATATGAGAATTCATCTTTGTGCGCTAATATGTACTTATTACAGGACATTTCACTGCTTGGGAACATCATGTGTAAAAGTGTGTGTAAGACAGTATTGGCTCTAGTGTTCATCAGAGGATGAGTTATACTGTTATACTGCCTTTATTATATAGCTATTACTATCAAATCTTCATGGCTATTAAAAGAAAAGTTCAATAGCCACTTTTGTTCTTGCATAACAATATACATTTAAGTGGTGCATTATACCATAATACATCTTTGACACCTTGTCATTTTAAGGATAATACTTTATTTTAATTGTCTTGTATACTATCTATGTGTGTGTGTGTGTGTGTGTGTGTGTGTATACGTGCAATGTTTCATTCATCTCATTGTAACCTTATAACTTAATTTTTACATTATAAAACCATTTTTTAATTGCATTTCATCAATTTCCAGTGATGTGTGGTTTTCTCTTTATTGTGACGAACGTTATTTATGTAACAAAAAACTACACTTCTTCAGATCATTTTCATGTACCATAAAAATATATGGCCTTGTTTTAAAAACTGGATTGAAACATTGATTCAGAAAAACTTATTTTGGATTTAGAAATGACATTTGTGGTACAGAGCAAGAGTGCTTAATTTCAGATGTATTCACAACTACAACATTTCTTCACACTCGGACTCAATGTAAAATTGATCATGAGAATTAACGCAGATATCTTTGCCTGGCACAAGGGTCCTTCACGTAGGGGCCTTCAAAGGTGTTTGGCCAAATGAGAAATACATTTTCATTTTGTCCAATTAGTTCCCAAAAATGAGCAGCTCTTCTGAGGCGTAACCGGGGGAGGGGAAGCATGCAGAATGGATGTTTATGGAAAAATGACTCACTCTTTTGAAGTGGAAATTCATCCATGAAGATGTGCTTTTCATAGAGTCAGCAGAATGCTCTTCAAGCGGTTTGTTTATTTAAAATGCTCATTATTGTTTTTACGGCGGCACGGATGGTGCAGTGGGTAGCACTGCCGCCTCACAGCAAGGAGGTCCTGGGTTCGAATCCCCGTCGGCCGGGGCCTCTCTGTGTGGAGTTTGCATGTTCTCCCCGTGTCTGCGTGGGTTTCCTCCGGGTACTCCGGTTTCCTCCCACAGTCCAAAGACATGCAGGTTAGGCTGATTGGAGAGTCTAAATTGCCCATAGGTATGAGTGTGTGAGTGAATGGTGTGTGTGCCCTGTGATGGACTGGCGACCTGTCCAGGGTGTATTCCTGCCTTTCGCCCAATGTATGCTGGGATAGGCTCCAGCCCCCCTGCGACCCTGTTCAGGATAAGCGGGTTCAGATAATGGATGGATGGATGGATTATTGTTTTTACATTAATGTATTATATACAGCTGTTAGTATATAATGTATATCTATGCTCCACTATGCTGCAGATCTGCAATAGACAACGCAGCCTCTCCAAATATTTTTTTCTCTCCCTCTCCTTCTGTATAGTTTGCACTTTGTACTTTATGCATATACTTATTTATTCCCCACTTTATCTTCCTGTCGAAGAATGGGCAATTCAGCCAATCAGGCGGAGGCAGTGGCAGGAAGGGCAGAGCCACAGCTCCCCGTCAGCGAACAGGTAAACAACAAACATCTTTACTAATATCGCCATGTAGGGGTCCTCGCACGGGACTCCAAATTATGTAGGGTCCTTGCACGGGCCGCCAAATAACGCAGGGATTTTACTCTCTACGAAACCGGGGCGCCAGTTAAACGTTGTGTTGCAGTATAACTGCGAAAAGTAATCAGTCTCATAAAATTACTGTTATCAGAAATATCCAACCACAAATATAGTATTTCAATTAATTAAAATAACCAATATTAATGATTGAACATACCGATAACCTGAAGGTTGGAAGTTCTTCGAAAGACTGCTTTAACTCGGCTCTCATGTCTATGCGATTCCAAAACGGACACCGGGGTTTAATAAAATATATTTATTAAACAAACATACAAACACATAACAGATAAACTAACGGGAAGTTAGTAAGGAAATTTAGTTTGGTATGTGTGTGTGCGTGTGTGTGGCTAGAGTTCTGGGTGTGGTAATGAGTTAGAGTTAGCTGTGAGAAGGGACTACTTGCGTAGTTTTACTCTATATATGCGCAAAAGACGGCGAATCAATTCACGTACATATATATGTAGCTAACGAAACACATTACAATGGTTGGATGGTAAATATTGAAACACAGATTCACAAAAACAGTTAAGACTAAACTAAACACTGGCTATGCCTGAATGTTTGTTTTCTTACTGAGTCCATACGCATTGCTGGATCCAAAAGACATGCTGTCCTTGTAGAAGCGGCGATGGTGCTGTGAATGGTGTCCGAGCGCGTTGTCGTCTGATCCGCTGGTCCTTTTCCAGGTGTAAAAGTTCGTTGCTGTTTCGTTGTTGGGCTTTATTGGGGTAAACTGATGTAGCGTTCCGCGTACAACAATTTCCACTCACTATAGGCCACGTAGTTACCGCGAGGTAACTGGGTGTGTCCGTAGGCCTGGTAGTGCGCTGTGCAGCATTCAGCCTCTGTCCGAGTCTCGGAGCAGATGAGCTGAAGCGACTGGCCAAAAGGGGTGCGTCGAAGAGAAGAAGCAGAAGAACAGAAGAAGCAGAAGAGCCAGAAGAGAGATCCCAAGAACGTGTCTTGCTCTTATACGGGACCGTTTATTGCTCCCGCCATGACGGGATTGGCTGAACCAAGTTAGACGTCATTTGTGGTGGACGTCGCAGAATTTTCCTGTGGGAACGTGGAAGTTGTAGTCCCTACATCCCCCCTGTGGTCTCAGGATGCGGCTGAAGCCAGTGTTCCTTGAGAGCACAAAAGTCAGTTCACAGTCCACAGGTCAAGTACATTTGGTCGGTAACACAGTTCACAATTGACTGACAAACATCCAGGCATTTATCAACAATGAACTAAACTGGTCTAAAACACATGATACAAACAATGTGAAACACTAAGGTCGAACAGTGACTACATTGTCACAAAACATAAGAAACCTTGGTGAAAGGGTTAGTCGTTTTGTTAGTTCAGGTGTTTTGTTAGTTATTGGATGGTGTCCAGAAGGTGGAGCACCAACAGGAATGACCCAGCCATGAAAATGTTCAGATGATGTAGGGGTCTAGCTGGAGAGGCTGTAGCCTTTTTGGAAGTCTTGTTCAGACTGACCAATTGTTCTAGTCCCTACAGTCAGGTTGCTGATGAGGGTTGTCATCTGAAATATGTGGGGGCATTTTCAAATTAGGGCAGCTTTCTGTATCCAAGCTTAACCTTATGGCTGTGTCATCAGGAAGGAAATAGAGAGGTGGTCTCATTTCTAAATGATGTGGTAAGCTCACAAGTGGTCTTGTCTTGCTTGGGGAAGAGGTGGAGTAAGGCACACTGGGGTGTGGCAATATACTTGTAAAGATTACCCTGTAGTTTCTACATGCAATACTTTACGATGGTTCAGTAGGTGTAGAAAGAAGCAATGAACGTTTATGAGTTATAGCAGGTGTCGGATTTAACTCTACAGTACCTACTTACGATCTGCGTTTGCTGCTGCTACATGCAAATCTAAGTGGCTGCTATAAACTACCAGTTTATTTTGCCACCCCCCTTTGGTAGGAAAGGTGTGCAAAAGAAAGTGGTCAAAGCTTCAGCTGGGAGTCTGCCTGTGAGGAGACCACGGCTATAGATCAGTCTTATTCAACGTCTTTTGATGGAGGTTGAACAAGACCAGATAGCTCTTTGGAGTGGTTACTCAAGGCATACACACTACTGAACAAAGATTAGAGGCTTTAGTTGTCCTCAGAGGAACTGAAGAAGCTCTCTTCAGACAAGATATCTTCCCTATCAGAGTCATGCTGGTGACTCTGAGGCTTGGGCCTACCGGGTCGGTCTTCTCTCCAATTCCGGCTGGAATCAGAGTGTGAGAAGCGACCACGGTGGCTCTTAACCGGGAACTTACTCACATGCCGTTGTTTTGAGCCATTAGATTTTAATGGGGCAACTTGGGAAGTGCCGGCGGGCTTGGTTGGAACAACGTGCTCAGCTGTTTCCAATACCTCGTTCCTGGGCACAATCCTTAAAGTGTCCCAGACCATTTGGGCTTCATTTCTTAATTCAAGGGCTGAGTGTTGGCCCCTTGAAAACAGTGAAACATGAGTTCGGACACAGGGGTGCAGGTTGTGCACAACAAGGGATTTGAAGGCTTGATCTTCATCTAAGCCTGGTCCGTTTCTGCCCTGGAAAAAAGCATGTTTAAGTCGTTGGTAAAAGTCTTTTGGTCGTTCTGTACGGCTATGTTTAACCTCCACAGATTTGATCATGGCTGTGGCCTGATCAAACCGTGGCAGGTACTCAGCTACCAACGCTTCACAAACCTTGGGATAGCTGGAACGAACCTGTGGTGGAAGTTGTTCCATAAATGTATGGATCTTTCTGGTAGAGGTTTTCCATACCAGTCGTACCTTTTCTCGATCGGTTGCCCTGGGCAGATCCGAGAGACAGTAGTCAACTTCTCTCAAGTAACTCTGAATGTTAAATTTGGAGTCCTTGGGGTCAAATGTGTGGACATACTTCGCCATGGCCTCTAGCTCCTCAAAGCGAAGACCCTGTGAAGTTGCACTCGTCTGCCTGTTTGGAGAAGGAGAGACTGAAATCACATTTGAATGTGAATGCGTTTCATGCGGAGCTCGACGTCCTCGGTTTGGTTTAGGGGGTGGAGCTACAAAACAGTCATTCTCACAATGGTTGGCAGAAGATGAATTGTCGCTGTCAGTGTACTGAACAGAGCTGTCACCTATCCTCTCAGTTATAAAGGGAAAGCTAGCGGGATTAGCGTTGCTTTTTGTGTGCCCAATTAATAACATTAGATCTCCTCTACCGTGTCCACGGGAGGGTTCCCTGACCTCCTCACGAGAGGGGTGGGCATGGAAGGTGCAGTCCTGTACTTGCCTGACTGTTTCTCCCTTGCGGAGATGGACCACCGTTGGGATGGAGTCCCCCCTTTCCCTCTCCAGGGAAGAGGTGGGCAAACCATTGCATGGGTGGTCAACAGCACTGGAATCTGAGGAGACTGACGAGTCTCCATCAGAGCAAGCTGTGGAACCGGGATCTGACAAACCCGAATCAATTTGTGACCCCCCTTCCCCTGCCTTGTGGTGTAAGGAGGAAGCAGGAGAAGCTGGAGTTGGGCAAGCCTGAGAAAGCAGGCTTACAGAAGAGAGTGGATGTGGCAGCTTGTGGCATCCACTCTTCAACTGAAATAATTCCTCTCTGTAGAAACAAAGATCTGATTCGGCTGAATGCAGATCACGCAAGTATTGTACTGCTTTCTTGCCAACAGTTTGAAGCTCAAGTAAAACACTGGTGTGTTGTCCTTTGAGGTATGACATCTCTGATTCTAAGTTTTTGTTGCTCTGAAGAGCAAGACTAATCTGTCTGGCAAAATTCAAGACCAGACAACTTAGAATTGGGTCTTTTGACTGGGTGGGGGAGTGACCTTTCTCGTTGATTAAGGAGAACATTTCTTTCCTACAATCAGTGAGGTTCATCTGATTCAGGAAAGCTACGTAGCCAGGTGCTAAACCTTGGGCTAAAAAGGAAAGGTACTCATCAATAGATATGGGTTCCATATCTCACGCCAAATAAAGCTAAAAGCTGAATCAGTAACTTAAGAGGGTACTCTTGAAGTTAACTATTTCACAAGGGCCTTGAGCTCCTAAAAGTTGGCAATGAATTGTTCACCAAAATCACAATCCAACATACAAGTTGTGATGAAGGATAAAGAATTTAAAACGCTCTTTGAATATTCTCTAACTATAGTACAAGGTAGCTATAGCATCACACAGGGACTCGAGTTGCACTAGCGGTGCTGCAATGCAACAACAGCAAAATGACCGAACATATGGCGGATATTCAGACCGTAAAATAGGAACTGTGATGCTGATCACATTAATCCTAAATACCAGAATGTGATTGGTTGAAATTACAATTAAATTTGGATTTAAATGTAAAATTCAATTAATTATTAAAATTACTTTGACAAAGTAATTATAATTAATAATACAGTGCGGCTAATAATACTATTATTGATAATACGTATTATACCGGAAGGTAAATGCCAATCAACAAACTACCGTGTATGATTACGAATGTAATGCCACAATGTTACACGAGGGAGCAGTATATTGAGAAAGCGGCTCATGCAGGCTTTCAAAAATGGTACAAGGGTGACATCTAGCGGTATTTTCAAAAAATTGCACTGGTGGCAATTTAGCTGAGAAAGAATGTCGAGAATTCGTTCTGGAGTCACGTGACATGAGCCAAAGCTCGTCTTTCTCACGCAGAGCTCCAAATTAGGAAGGGGAATTCGTTATGAAGTCACAAGACATGAAATTTGAGCCAAAGCTAGTCTTCCTCACACGGGGCACCAAAATATGTAGGGGTCCTCGCACGGGACTCCAAATTATGTAGGGTCCTTGCACGGGCCGCCAAATAACGCAGGGATTTTACTCTCTACGAAACCGGGGCGCCAGTTAAACGTTGTGTTGCAGTATAACTGCGAAAAGTAATCAGTCTCATAAAATTACTGTTATCAGAAATATCCAACCACAAATATAGTATTTCAATTAATTAAAATAACCAATATTAATGATTGAACATACCGATAACCTGAAGGTTGGAAGTTCTTCGAAAGACTGCTTTAACTCGGCTCTCATGTCTATGCGATTCCAAAACGGACACCGGGGTTTAATAAAATATATTTATTAAACAAACATACAAACACATAACAGATAAACTAACGGGAAGTTAGTAAGGAAATTTAGTTTGGTATGTGTGTGTGCGTGTGTGTGGCTAGAGTTCTGGGTGTGGTAATGAGTTAGAGTTAGCTGTGAGAAGGGACTACTTGCGTAGTTTTACTCTATATATGCGCAAAAGACGGCGAATCAATTCACGTACATATATATGTAGCTAACGAAACACATTACAATGGTTGGATGGTAAATATTGAAACACAGATTCACAAAAACAGTTAAGACTAAACTAAACACTGGCTATGCCTGAATGTTTGTTTTCTTACTGAGTCCATACGCATTGCTGGATCCAAAAGACATGCTGTCCTTGTAGAAGCGGCGATGGTGCTGTGAATGGTGTCCGAGCGCGTTGTCGTCTGATCCGCTGGTCCTTTTCCAGGTGTAAAAGTTCGTTGCTGTTTCGTTGTTGGGCTTTATTGGGGTAAACTGATGTAGCGTTCCGCGTACAACAATTTCCACTCACTATAGGCCACGTAGTCACCGCGAGGTAACTGGGTGTGTCCGTAGGCCTGGTAGTGCGCTGTGCAGCATTCAGCCTCTGTCCGAGTCTCGGAGCAGATGAGCTGAAGCGACTGGCCAAAAGGGGTGCGTCGAAGAGAAGAAGCAGAAGAACAGAAGAAGCAGAAGAGCCAGAAGAGAGATCCCAAGAACGTGTCTTGCTCTTATACGGGACCGTTTATTGCTCCCGCCATGACGGGATTGGCTGAACCAAGTTAGACGTCATTTGTGGTGGACGTCGCAGAATTTTCCTGTGGGAACGTGGAAGTTGTAGTCCCTACAGCCACTACCACCTCCTTTATCTCTCGTCCGTTCAACCGGGATTCACCACTACCACCTCCTTTATCTCTCGTCCGTTCAACTGGGATTCACCACTACCACCTCCTTTATCTCTCGTCCGTTCAACCGGGATTCACCACTACCACCTCCTTTATCTCTCGTCCGTTCAACCGGGATTCACCACTACCACCTCCTTTATCTCTCGTCCGTTCAACCGGGATTCACCACTACCACCTCCTTTATCTCTCGTCCGTTCAACTGGGATTCACCACTACCACCTCCTTTATCTCTCGTCCGTTCAACCGGGATTCACCACTACCACCTCCTTTATCTCTCGTCCGTTCAACCGGGATTCACCACTACCACCTCCTTTATCTCCCGTCCGTTCAACCGGGATTCACCACTACCACCTCCTTTATCTCTCGTCCGTTCAACTGGGATTCACCACTACCACCTCCTTTATCTCTCGTCCGTTCAACTGGGATTCACCACTACCACCTCCTTTATCTCTCGTCCGTTCAACTGGGATTCACCACTACCACCTCCTTTATCTCTCGTCCGTTCAACCGGGATTCACCACTACCACCTCCTTTATCTCTCGTCCGTTCAACTGGGATTCACCACTACCACCTCCTTTATCTCTCGTCCGTTCAACCGGGATTCACCACTACCACCTCCTTTATCTCTCGTCCGTTCAACTGGGATTCACCACTACCACCTCCTTTATCTCTCGTCCGTTCAACCGGGATTCACCACTACCACCTCCTTTATCTCTCGTCCGTTCAACCGGGATTCACCACTACCACCTCCTTTATCTCTCGTCCGTTCAACCGGGATTCACCACTACCACCTCCTTTATCTCCCGTCCGTTCAACCGGGATTCACCACTACCACCTCCTTTATCTCTCGTCCGTTCAACTGGGATTCACCACTACCACCTCCTTTATCTCTCGTCCGTTCAACCGGGATTCACCACTACCACCTCCTTTATCTCTCGTCCGTTCAACCGGGATTCACCACTACCACCTCCTTTATCTCTCGTCCGTTCAACCGGGATTCACCACTACCACCTCCTTTATCTCTCGTCCGTTCAACTGGGATTCACCACTACCACCTCCTTTATCTCTCGTCCGTTCAACCGGGATTCACCACTACCACCTCCTTTATCTCTCGTCCGTTCAACCGGGATTCACCACTACCACCTCCTTTATCTCTCGTCCGTTCAACTGGGATTCACCACTACCACCTCCTTTATCTCTCGTCCGTTCAACCGGGATTCACCACTACCACCTCCTTTATCTCTCGTCCGTTCAACTGGGATTCACCACTACCACCTCCTTTATCTCTCGTCCGTTCAACCGGGATTCACCACTACCACCTCCTTTATCTCTCGTCCGTTCAACTGGGATTCACCACTACCACCTCCTTTATCTCTCGTCCGTTCAACCGGGATTCACCACTACCACCTCCTTTATCTCCCGTCCGTTCAACCGGGATTCACCACTACCACCTCCTTTATCTCTCGTCCGTTCAACTGGGATTCACCACTACCACCTCCTTTATCTCTCGTCCGTTCAACCGGGATTCACCACTACCACCTCCTTTATCTCTCGTCCGTTCAACCGGGATTCACCACTACCACCTCCTTTATCTCTCGTCCGTTCAACCGGGATTCACCACTACCACCTCCTTTATCTCTCGTCCGTTCAACTGGGATTCACCACTACCACCTCCTTTATCTCTCGTCCGTTCAACCGGGATTCACCACTACCACCTCCTTTATCTCTCGTCCGTTCAACCGGGATTCACCACTACCACCTCCTTTATCTCTCGTCCGTTCAACCGGGATTCACCACTACCACCTCCTTTATCTCTCGTCCGTTCAACTGGGATTCACCACTACCACCTCCTTTATCTCTCGTCCGTTCAACTGGGATTCACCACTACCACCTCCTTTATCTCTCGTCCGTTCAACTGGGATTCACCACTACCACCTCCTTTATCTCTCGTCCGTTCAACCGGGATTCACCACTACCACCTCCTTTATCTCTCGTCCGTTCAACCGGGATTCACCACTACCACCTCCTTTATCTCTCGTCCGTTCAACCGGGATTCACCACTACCACCTCCTTTATCTCTCGTCCGTTCAACTGGGATTCACCACTACCACCTCCTTTATCTCTCGTCCGTTCAACCGGGATTCACCACTACCACCTCCTTTATCTCTCGTCCGTTCAACCGGGATTCACCACTACCACCTCCTTTATCTCTCGTCCGTTCAACCGGGATTCACCACTACCACCTCCTTTATCTCTCGTCCGTTCAACCGGGATTCACCACTACCACCTCCTTTATCTCTCGTCCGTTCAACTGGGATTCACCACTACCACCTCCTTTATCTCTCGTCCGTTCAACCGGGATTCACCACTACCACCTCCTTTATCTCTCGTCCGTTCAACTGGGATTCACCACTACCACCTCCTTTATCTCTCGTCCGTTCAACCGGGATTCACCACTACCACCTCCTTTATCTCTCGTCCGTTCAACTGGGATTCACCACTACCACCTCCTTTATCTCTCGTCCGTTCAACCGGGATTCACCACTACCACCTCCTTTATCTCCCGTCCGTTCAACCGGGATTCACCACTACCACCTCCTTTATCTCTCGTCCGTTCAACCGGGATTCACCACTACCACCTCCTTTATCTCTCGTCCGTTCAACCGGGATTCACCACTACCACCTCCTTTATCTCTCGTCCGTTCAACCGGGATTCACCACTACCACCTCCTTTATCTCTCGTCCGTTCAACTGGGATTCACCACTACCACCTCCTTTATCTCTCGTCCGTTCAACCGGGATTCACCACTACCACCTCCTTTATCTCTCGTCCGTTCAACCGGGATTCACCACTACCACCTCCTTTATCTCTCGTCCGTTCAACCGGGATTCACCACTACCACCTCCTTTATCTCTCGTCCGTTCAACTGGGATTCACCACTACCACCTCCTTTATCTCTCGTCCGTTCAACCGGGATTCACCACTACCACCTCCTTTATCTCTCGTCCGTTCAACCGGGATTCACCACTACCACCTCCTTTATCTCTCGTCCGTTCAACTGGGATTCACCACTACCACCTCCTTTATCTCTCGTCCGTTCAACTGGGATTCACCACTACCACCTCCTTTATCTCTCGTTTGTTCAACCGGGATTCACCACTACCACCTCCTTTATCTCTCGTTTGTTCAACCGGGATTCACTCATTCACTTTCAGTGAAAGTCCTGGGAGTAGATTGTTCTCTTTTTGTTGTTTTGTTTTTTTTCCATTTGGCTAAAAAGCTGACTTGGAACTCACACACGAATGTGGGTCTGAATTCTTAGGAGCCTGCGTCGGGTTTATGGTTTGGCCAGGTTGAAGCCGTAAGCGACACACACATAAACACTTTTATTTTATCCTCATTCTGAGTAGACCATACTAGACGAAAAGGGTCCCATACCAGTCTGTTTATACAAAGTTATGCCATTTTAACGACACCTTCCGAAGCGCTTCTGAAGTGTTGCTAGGTTACCAGTTTATGATATCTTTGATGCAATGAATCAACTGAACGTAAACATAGAGGTTTGGTTTCGCAAAGTTCGGCGTTATTTATCCTGAGATCATGTCAATGTCTCTCAAATTGCGAGGTCGGGACTAACTGCTGTTTAATCGAGCCTACTCGATCATCCTGCATTTGTTTATTGACGCTTCTCTGTGGCAGCCATTGGCATCTTATAAAATAGGCCTCCATCTGACGGTTGCCAGGCGATATCGGACAGCACCCTCAGCTATGCGTGTCTCCTGGAGAGGGCTGTCAGGCAACAGCTTGTGTCTCCCCACCGGCACATCCGCCGGCTAGGGTCTCGGCAACGGGACAAACCCAGCAGCACAAAACGCCAAAGAAACACAGATACTACAAGCAGAGGAACGTAACGTTGTGTTACTGGTTAAATTGGCAGATGTAGCCAAGTGCACCCACTGTCTTGACTGGCATCCCCAGGGTCACGTCTTCCTGGAGGACCTAGTGCAGTGACCTTCACTCCTGGTCCTGGAGAGCCATGCGGTGTGCTGGCTTAATATCAGCAACCAATGCAGACCCAAGAGACCAGGTGAGGTGAGTTAATTGATCAATTAAAGCAGTCAATTACACAGTTAAGTGCTGAGTAACAACAAAAGCCAGCACACCCTGTGACTCTCTGGGACCAGGACTGAGGACCATTGACGTGGTTTCACAGACCAAACCAGGGGCCTGTTCCACGTAGCACTGAGTTAGCTGGATAACTGGACAAAGTAAAACCCAGTCTGTGTTCCAGATTTGAGTGGGGTCTGGGTTTTGCTGAGTGCAGTTATCCAGCTAACTCAGCAAACCTTCGTCTTCAGACCAGGCCCCAGTTTGTGGGCTTCCACCTCTCAGCCAGTGAGATTTCCCTTTAAAGGTACAATAGGTAAGATTGTTGCTTTAAAACATTGTTACAAGACCATTGTAAATCCCTTCCTATCATTGAAAAAGCCTCACTGACATGTTGACTCACTCTCTGCCTGCGTTTATTGTCCTTAAATTCGGGTTTCAAAATATACAGTTGACAGCCCGACACTGTACCAAAGCATTGTATAACTGTTTAACATTGTATAATTGTATAATAATTCATGGTCATTGGTTGAAAATTGGTTCTAATTGCCACAGCCAATGGCGTTTCAACGTCAGCGCATTCATCAACGTCAGGGGGAGGGATAAACAGTGTTGTTGTTTGAAGGTGTTTGTTGCTGCTATTTCTCTCTTGACCGTTAGAAGCCCAAAATGACCTGTTGTACCTTTAAGATCAAGCATCGAGGCCATCCACCTCGTTCCTGAGCCGCCCTCGCCCTCGTTCTGGGATGCGACGCCTCTCAGCCCCCCCCTTACTGCCCACCTTCCTGCGCTCTCTGCGGCACTGCTTTTGAGACGTTACCATGGCAACATGGTATCAGTTGGACGCTTTTTGCCAGAGTTATTGAACTGCGACTGGCTTTCTCTCCTGCAGATAATTAGGAGGTGTCTGTGGGATTGTTTTTTTCCCCCGACTGTGACTCAGTCAGAATCCGTTCACAACCCGTTAACCTCTCAGGAACCGGCTGGCAACACCATGCATGACAACAGCCCTGCTGCGACCGAGAAGTACTACACTTACACCATAAACAAACTGCACACACTCTGTCACGCATACATCACAAACACACCTACACTAGCATCCCACAATGCACTTCAGACGGCTACCCTGCAATACCAATATCACTGACCTTGATGTTGGGCACCAGGCCCAGTCCCAAATCACACCTGCAAACACTCATATCCTAGATTATAGCACAGCACTTAGAATCGCGCATACACTCTCATGTCATAGATTATAGCACTGCACTTAGAATCGTAAATGACAAAAATTTCATCCGCATTGGAGGCAGTGCCTGCAGAATCCCGGCCAGTTGAGGATTGATTCACTTTCAGACAACAAATTTCTTATGCTAATGCATTCCCAACTCACAAAGCTCTTTTCACACTTTGCTTGTCTACCATTCTTTTCTTCATCTCTTACTGGTAGAAGTATATATAAAACCTAAAATAAAAAGGTGTAATGCATAATTTTTTGACATCAATCAATTTTCTTAATATATTTTATCATTGGCACTTTTATGGAATAGTGAATAAATGTATAATTACTTCAAAGATATCTGCATTAGGCTGGTGTCGGCACGACCCTCCCTCCAAAAGTGGAAGTGGCACAGACAGTGATGTATTTTATGAATTCAGCACAGCACCGGAGATACCCATATCCCATAGCGTTAACATTTTCTGACTATTGCAACCATTTATTTCCAAAAGCATTACAGCTAATGCTAGCACCTGACATATCTCTAATCAAAGTAGCTATGTCTTATCATGTCTGTGCCTTTTTGCCATCTGTGTTTCTCTGTTCTCCATTTTTTGTTCAAGTCCTCAGCATTTTCGCCTCTTGTTACCCTCTGTGACCACCGAAGTCTGTTTTCTGTTTCATTCACTCTCATTCATTCATTTCACCTGTGCTCAGTTTAGTGTCTCCACCTCCCACTCCATATATGTACTTCCTTCCTGTCTCTTGTCATTCATTTCACCTGTTCCTCATTTTGTGCTTGTTAGTAGTGTATGTAAACCTGTCCTTTTTCAGTTTCTTGTTGCTAGTTTGTCTCTTCATGTTTCTGAGTTCTGCCCTTGTATTCCTTTCCCCTGTGTCTTGCCTCCTCTTCCCCATGCCTCAGCCCTTCTGTCTGGTTTTGCTCTGTTTTTGTATTTTTCTGGTTTCTGACATCTGCCTGGCTTTGGACTCTGTGTTTTTTGGATTTCTCTTTGTACTTTCACTGCTCAGGTCTGTCTCCTTGGTTATTGAACTCCTTGGTTATTGAACTCCTTGGTTACTGAACTCCTTTGTTATTGAACTCCTTACACTATGCCTGCCCTGCATGCACCTGTCTGCCTGGATTTCGACCATTGCCTGTTTTTTGGATTACGTTCTTGTCGGGTCTGCTTTTGGTTCCTCTGTCCGTAAACCTGACATGTCTGGCAGCACTAATATGGAAGAAGGCAGCAGATTGCAGGCTGTAGCGCCTCCTGGAGTTTGGGGGAGAACTGTTTGAAGAAAAGCTGATGTTTGATTACAAATAATGTTCCATTGGGCTAGTTCTGATACAGGAGGGTTTGGTTTTATCACAGAACTGTATCAGAATAGCTATGTGGGTCTTATATTATTATTATTTTATTTTTATTCTTTTATTTTTTTTTGTAGCTATTGAATTGCTTCACAACACAGGCGACAGTTGATATTTGAATGGGTGCATTCCATTGTAATTACCACTTTCAAATGCAGATGTCACCAAAACAACCAAAAATAATCTTGTATATTGCTACTTTAAATGCATAAGGCATGTCATTGAATAACTGTTACTGTGTAAACGTGTATCATTTAATTGTGTTCATTTATGATATTTATGACATACTACAAACATGGCAATGTACACAAAGTACACTGGCTCCAGGCAAAGCACAAAATGGCTGCCACACATCACCCAAGCAGGTGCTACTCGTTAGCAGTGCTTCTAGCCTCTTATCCTGTTCAATGCTATGTTAAAAACCCCAAAAGATACTATGTAAATGCAACTGACAGTGCACCCTGCTGTAAAATCCAGCTATACCAGCTTGACCAGCTTCAGAATTGAGCTGGTCAAGCTGGTCATAAGCTGGTCTTGCTGGGTATGAGCTGGTGAACCAGCTAAACCACGTTGAGCTGGGAGCTGGTCTGAACTGGTCAACCAGCTAAACCATGTTGAGCTGGGAGCTAGTCTGAACTGGTCAACCAGCTAAACCATGTCGAGCTGGGAGCTAGTCTGAACTGGTCAACCAGCTAAACCATGTTGAGCTGGAGCTGGTCTGAACTGGTCAACCAGATAAACCATGTCGAGCTGGGAGCTGGTCTGGACTGGTCAACCAGCTAAAACATGTCGAGCTGGGAGCTGGTCTGGACTGGTCAACCAGCTAAAACATGTCGAGCTGGGAGCTGGTCTGGACTGGTCAACCAGCTAAAACATGTCGAGCTGGGAGCTGGTCTGAACTGGTCAAGCAGCTAAAACATGTCGAGCTGGGAGCTGGTCTGAACTGGTCAACCAGCTAAAACATGTCGAGCTGGGAGCTGGTCTGAACTGGTCAACCAGCTAAAACATGTCGAGCTGGGAGCTGGTCTGAACTGGTCAACCAGCTAAAACATGTCGAGCTGGGAGCTGGTCTGAACTGGTCAACCAGCTAAACCATGTTGAGCTGGAGCTGGTCTGAACTGGTCAACCAGATAAACCATGTCGAGCTGGGAGCTGGTCTGGACTGGTCAACCAGCTAAAACATGTCGAGCTGGGAGCTGGTCTGGACTGGTCAACCAGCTAAAACATGTCGAGCTGGGAGCTGGTCTGAACTGGTCAAGCAGCTAAAACATGTCGAGCTGGGAGCTGGTCTGAACTGGTCAACCAGCTAAAACATGTCGAGCTGGGAGCTGGTCTGGACTGGTCAACCAGCTAAAACATGTCGAGCTGGGAGCTGGTCTGGACTGGTCAACCAGCTAAAACATGTCGAGCTGGGAGCTGGTCTGGACTGGTCAACCAGCTAAAACATGTCGAGCTGGGAGCTGGTCTGGACTGGTCAACCAGCTAAAACATGTCGAGCTGGGAGCTGGTCTGGACTGGTCAACCAGCTAAACCATGTCGAGCTGGGAGCTGGGTAGGCTCACCACTGTGGGGCCTGCAGTGATGAGTGTTTCTCCTGCAGGGTGTGGTCTCTCTGTGGAGCTGTGGGGCAGTGATGAGTGTTTCTCCTGCAGGGTGTGGTCTCTCTGCGGAGCTGTGGGGCAGTGATGAGTGTTTCTCCCGCACGGTGTGGTCTCTCTGCAGAGCTGTGGGGCAGTGATGAGTGTTTCTCCTGCAGGGTGTGGTCTCTCTGTGGAGCTGTGGGGTCTGCAGTGATGAGTGTTTCTCCTGCAGGGTGTGGTCTCTCTGCAGAGCTGTGGGGCAGTGATGAGTGTTTCTCCTGCAGGGTGTGGTCTCTCTGTGGAGCTGTGGGGCAGTGATGAGTGTTTCTCCTGCAGGGTGTGGTCTCTCTGTGGAGCTGTGGGGTCTGCAGTGATGAGTGTTTCTCCTGCAGGGTGTGGTCTCTCTGTGGAGCTGTGGGGCAGTGATGAGTGTTTCTCCTGCAGGGTGTGGTCTCTCTGTGGAGCTGTGGGGTCTGCAGTGATGAGTGTTTCTCCTGCAGGGTGTGGTCTCTCTGCGGAGCTGTGGGGCAGTGATGAGTGTTTCTCCTGCAGGGTGTGGTCTCTCTGTGGAGCTGTGGGGCAGTGATGAGTGTTTCTCCTGCAGGGTGTGGTCTCTCTGCGGAGCTGTGGGGCAGTGATGAGTGTTTCTCCCGCAGGGTGTGGTCTCTCTGCAGAGCTGTGGGGCAGTGATGAGTGTTTCTCCTGCAGGGTGTGGTCTCTCTGTGGAGCTGTGGGGTCTGCAGTGATGAGTGTTTCTCCTGCAGGGTGTGGTCTCTCTGCAGAGCTGTGGGGCAGTGATGAGTGTTTCTCCTGCAGGGTGTGGTCTCTCTGTGGAGCTGTGGGGCAGTGATGAGTGTTTCTCCTGCAGGGTGTGGTCTCTCTGTGGAGCTGTGGGGTCTGCAGTGATGAGTGTTTCTCCTGCAGGGTGTGGTCTCTCTGCGGAGCTGTGGGGCAGTGATGAGTGTTTCTCCTGCAGGGTGTGGTCTCTCTGCGGAGCTGTGGGGCAGTGATGAGTGTTTCTCCTGCAGGGTGTGGTCTCTCTGCGGAGCTGTGGGGCAGTGATGAGTGTTTCTCCTGCAGGGTGTGGTCTCTCTGCGGAGCTGTGGGGCAGTGATGAGTGTTTCTCCTGCAGGGTGTGGTCTCTCTGCGGTGCTGTGGGGGACTCATACTCCAGGGGTGCTGTGGGCTGAATTCACTGCTTCAGGTGAGTATAACGAGACAAGACTAGAGGTGGGACCTCCAGACTCCCCCAAGGGCCATGGGGATGACCTCCGACCCCTTTCATATGTCATTACCTGCCTGTGCCCAACTGACACATTTCAAACATGAAGGGTCAGAGAGAAGATAGAAGGGACCACATACCAAGTCTCTTCTCATGCCCATATACATGTTAAGACCTGATTCTACCTGATTCAACCTGTTCCAATAGCATGATATCCACTATGTGATCGTAGATTTCTGTGATTAATTGTGATTTGCTCTATACTAAAATCTCATGTAATCATCTATATTTAAAATCTCATGTAATCTTCCAGACAACAATAAATATGATCATAATTTCAAGAAATTGTTCTTGTCTGTCTTTTATCAAGAAAGTATTGAAGTGTGTGTCAGTTTTAATGAATGCTTTTAAGTATTGATATGGTATCAGAAAGTGCACACACACACACACACACACTCTCAGGCTCACGCACACACTTACGCACACACCCACACAACACGCACACACTCACACTCACACCTACATAACACATTCGCACTCATGCACACACCTACCCGCCCATACACTCACAGACGTTCAAACACAAACACACACACTCGCACACTCACCTACACAGTCACACGCACACACCCACACACACACACACGCACACACCCACACACACACACACCCAGACACACACTCACACACTCACCTACACAGTCACACTCACGCCCACACACACTTACACACACACATACACACACTCAGGCGCGCAGTGGAGACCTGAGGCACGCTGTTGCCAGAGTCCCCGTTTGCAGTGTTCCCGTAACCAGGAAGAAGAGATGGAGCGGGAGAGGAGAGGCTCGGGCGGAGCTGAAAGCGGTCGGGGGGTGGGGGGGGGTGGGGGTAATGGGAGGGACGATGCCGCGGGGACACAAAGAGCTGGTTTCCCAGCATGCTCTCTGAGCAGTCCGCGGGGAGGGGCCATCCATCTCTCTGTCAGGCTGAGGGCCAGCAGACGCTGTCTGGGGCGGGAGGGCTGGCGACAGGGGCGGAATCCTAATGCGCCGGGCCGGCGGGGGGGCGGGGGGCGGTAACAGACACAATGAGGCAATGCGAGACTCGTCTCACCTGCATCAGGAACGCCTCGAAAACGACTCCCACCGAGTCCGCCACAATTCCCGTTTCAGGAACGATGTCTTTCCGACTCAGGATTCCGCCTCTCGATGTCTGTCTCTGGATCGCAGGGACTGCAGATGTGTGCTCTGCTCTGGGACTGGCTCTGTGTCTGTTCCGCCCGGGCTCCTGACGCAGGGAGTTTTTATTGTTAATTGGCCTTCTTTAAGGAGTTTGACCGTGCCGCGTTATATCTCTGATAAACTCTGCTTTATCGCTGCACCAGCAGGGAGACCCGTTGTTCAGATCCTTAGCATCCTGCTCCCTAAAATAATGGCTAAGACACAGATAAGGTTTCTGACAGGAAGAAAGAGCTGTGGTCTGTTGAATAGGCGTCTGGTTTCCTAGCTTTTTCACGTTTGATGTTTGCGAAGGTTCAACAACCTGGGTCAGGTGGGTTATGGGAAAAAGGCGGTGTGAGTTATCCACCACACCCGCATTGGTTCCCACTGCCGATCTTTACCCAGAATCCCCTGCTGCCCTGGGTCTACCCTGCCAGGCCCCTCTCCCAAACCCTTCCGGAGGTCGCTCCACTCAAGCCAAGAGAAACAGGTTCTGCAGTGCCATGGTTTTCCCTCTGATACGGACTTATCTGGAAAGTAAACATTCCTGGAATTGTTGGGAAGGGCTCTGACATCGCTGGGCCTGGCCCGTACCTCCCACATCTCAGGAGAGACTTTCCTTCCACTTTTCCTAAATATTCACCGTTGGGAGCAGAGGAAAGGAAGGTTTTCTTCCAAACACGAACCCAGCCAGGTCCTCCGTTCTTATTTGTTATTCTTAAATTTGAATAACAAATTTATTTAAAGGGAGCAGTTATCCATAGATAAAGGATAAACACCAATTTAAAACAGCTAAAAACTTTCTGGAATGTGTTTGTTCAAACTACAGAGAGAAAGGATATATTTTCTTCCCATGAAAATACCTTGTTCAGGAGTAAATGGTGGTGGTGCTAGGAGCAGCACTCTGACCGCTGTGTTTATTTCAGTGAAAAGAGACTGAAATCACCGTGTCCTGTGTTTGAAAATGGGGATGTCGGAAACTCAAGCCCCACAGGTAAGGGGCTGGCCCACCTGGCACGCTGCAGAGCCTCCAAAGAAAGAGGGCGGTGCCGAACGCCTGGACTTCACCCAGGCGAAGCGGTCGGCCTGACCGAGGGGAAAACAGCAGAGAGGGCAAGGGTTCCCTCTCAGAGTTCCTCTGCGTTTAGAGGGAACCATCGATCTCACAGTCACACCTAGCTACACATTACAGAGGGCAAGGGTTCCCTCTCAGAGTTCCTCTGCCTTTAGAGGGAACCATCGATCTCACAGTCACACCTAGCTACACATTACAGAGGGCAAGGTTTCCCTCTCAGAGTTCCTCTGCGTTTAGAGCAGGGGTCTCCAACCCTGGTCCTGGAGAGCTACTGGGTCTGCTGTTTTTTGTTTTCACAAAATTACAGTTGATTATAGTTAATTGCAGGGTAAGAACGAAAACCAGCAGACCCAGTAGCTCTCCAGGACCAGGGTTGGAGACCACTGGTTTAGAGGGAACCATCGATATCACAGGCTAGTGGGGGGCACTTTTCACAGTCACACCTAGCTACACATTACATTACATTACATTACATATGGATCCTACATTAGGTATGTCACTGGGTTAAGTTACATTGCATTACAGTTATTTAGCTTATCCAAAGGGAACATTTGATGAGACCAAGCAGGGGTTAATCCCTCCTGGAACAATGTGGGGTTAAGGGCCTTGCTCAAGGGCCCACAAGTTGTGTGGATCTTCTCTTGGCTACACCAGGGCTTGCGGGTCCCAGTCACGCATCTTAGCCAGCGTGCAGGCCTACCCTGTTCTGGGTGACGGTTGTTCAATTGTGAGATAAACTCTGATTGATGGACTGATTTGGGTTGATATATAGATTGCTGGTTCAGAGTGGACACGACAGGGCACAAGGCGATTCAAACTTTCAGGCAGGAAACGAGTTCAGCGCTGAACTCAGCTGACCCTCTCCAACCACGGGCGGGGCCAGAGTGCAGATCCACACAAAGGGCACTTTGAGCAGGAAAAACACCCTGCTGTTATATCTTATCCAAAGCGCTGAGTCTTCCTGACCCAGGAGTCCAGCAGGGTTTTACAGGCACGACTGACAGCCAGGTTCCCACTGGTGCTTATTACAATAACAAAAAAAAACACAAAAATGCGTAAAAAGTTATTGAAATCTACTTTTCTAAATAGTTTTTTTGTTGCCTTGTTTCTTCTTTGTTGTTTTGTCTGCAGGCTCTGTAAGCTCTTGTGATACAAGTGCTCAGCAATATCTTCATTTTCAAATTTGTAAAATACTGTACATCAATGATGAACTGGAAGCCAATATATAATGTCAGAAACAGGTATGTTGGGAAAGGGGCCACCCTGTCCAGGGCCCAAAACTATTTATCTGGCTCTAGCTCCCCCAGAACACAGCACTACTGTGAGTCCGAGAAATGGTTCAACTCAGTGTCCCTCCCATCTATCAGTATACAAATCTAAGTAGAATGTATTATTAAAGATGCTCTAACACCTATGCTTTTGCAGTGTGGGATGGTTTTGACTTGAACACAAAATAAAACCTTTAAAATTAAACCGCATCTGCCGGTATGCCTGTGGAAAGCATCTCAGGAACAAAGAGACGGTGGAGGTATAATTTTTGCTTCAGAGATCACATTGCCAAAATTGACCCTGAAAGTAGTTTTCCAATCAAAAAAGGTACAAATGAATTATATATTGCTGGCTAGGGGTACACTTCTATATACCTACAGCAAGGTATCGCCCCAGTGACAAGGCACTTCTTGCACCTTTATTTCTGAGAGTGTACACTGTGTTAGACAGTGGCTGCTGCAGAACCAGGACTGCTGGGTGGAATTATCACGCCTGGGACAGAATCATATTACTTTAGGCCAGAGACAATAACATCTACCACACGTTCACAGACCGTGTTGTTCTCTGTCGAGGGACCACTGTCCGCTCTAGGAGAAACAGAAGATGGGAACTTTCAGGCCAGAGAACCTGAGAGCAATGAAGACCTGCAGAAATGAGAACGTAAGAACACATAATGATTACAGCAGGCTGTCTTGACTCTGTTACCTACTGTCTGGAGAGGTCTCAAACTCAAGTCCTGAAGAGGTGTTTAAATATTTAATATTGACCGAGTTGTAGATGCCAGATAATATTCAGCACTGTGTCAAGCCTGGATCCTGTCTACTCCCTGTGTCTGCTGCAAGGCCTGCGAAGCTGTTTCTATCTCTGTGGTCATTAATGAAGAAAAAGTGTCCTGATAGCAGTGTGGAATTCTGAGCCCCCTGTATTGCACATATTGTACATGTTGTCAAACTGTATGTGGAGTTCAGTGACAGAGCACAGTGCCAGTTGACAGCTTGGCTGGAGCACCAGTTGAAAGATAAGACCTTAGGCTCCTTTACATGCTTTCTGTTCAACACAGGCACTTCCTGCCACTGAGGCAGCCTCCACGGCACGTACGCGGATTGGCTGGTAAACTGACAATACACACGTACTCCATAACACAATGTACCAAAATCCACTTCGAGGATAATCGGACATTGAAGTTTGGCTTTGACGCAGCACTGTCATGTTTGAAGTTCTTTTAGGTCTTAGTGTCCTTTTCATAGACTGCGGTCTGACCAAGCGACCGCAGTGACAGAGAGAGATCCGTTTCGCTGCGCTCACACATTCCTGTTTGCAGCTGACTGTGTCTGGAATACTGGAGAGGCACTGGTCCCCACATAGGGAACGTCCTCAGTTCGGAATTCTGGGATAGGCTGGGATAAGTCAAATTCGACTGGGGGATTACCCATTTTTAGAGCGCTATCCGTTCATTACGTTTTCAACCATCAAGTCTGGCAAATTCAATCCCATAAATGGAGTCCTCAGATGAGAATGTTTTCCAGCCTGGATTCAATCCAATTAAATTACTTATAGTAATGAGCTATTCAAATACTGCATATTACAAACAACCGATTGGTGCTTGACTAACAAATTCACTGATTGCAACATTCCTGTTGGTGCAGGGCGGCGCAAGAAAACAAAGAGCTGTTTTCTTATTTGAAAACAAATAATACATCTGCATCTCATTTATATTCACAGAAAACTCCCAACGCTGCTACCATGTCACTGAATCTTCTGCCAGACTTAGTCTAAATTACAGATACAACCTTAAATGTTTCTCAGAAGATGACTAGACCACACTGATGAAAGGGTTGTGTGTGTCCCATGGCTGAAATCGTGTCATTGATTCTCCTTGCAGCATTGCCACCTGCTGATTTGCCCTCCTCGCGTCGGGAGGATCAGGCGTTGCCTCATTTGACCGGGCTGTGTCTCAGGGGGTAGTTTGCAGAGCTTTGTCGCCATCTAGTGTTTTGATTGTGTCAGAACATGCAACACATTTAATTTGAGTGCCTGCAAGTGTAAGTGATACAGGTACTAATGCATAATACTGATATCTAGAAACTCTAATCCTGAATCTGTCGTCCTTAACAGTTAATGCTTTCCTTCAATTTTCAGCACCCAGAAAATAAATGACATCTGTGCTCTTCCCTTATACGACATGTAAAATATATTTTACTATTTGAATGGCTAAATATTATCAGATAAATCACCATTAATTGTTATTCAGAGCAACCTGGTGGATAGTCAAAATGTATAACTCATAATCAGAATACAATGAAAGATTTTTTGACAAAGATGACATACAACAGAATTGTTTGACAAAGTACATGAAGCTGAGAGATATCACAGCTAGTGGAGTTTAAGATGGTGCCACAGGACTGGAGGATGATCTGAGACAGAGAGTGCAGCACTGCTCCAATGCTGTCTCAGAAGCTAAAGAGTGACTGAGCTCTGCTCCAATGCTGTCTCAGAAGCTAAAGAGTGACTGAGCTCTGCTCCAATGCTGTCTCAGAAGCTGAAGAGTGACTGAGCTCTGCTCCAATGCTGTCCCAGAAGCTGAAGAGTGACTGAGCTCTGCTCCAATGCTGTCCCAGAAGCTGAAGAGTGACTGAGCTCTGCTCCAATGCTGTCCCTGAAGCTAAAGAGTGACTGAGCTCTGCTCCAATGCTGTCTCAGAAGCTAAAGAGTGACTGAGCTCTGCTCCAATGCTGTCTCTGAAGCTAAAGAGTGACTGAGCTCTGCTCCAATGCTGTCCCAGAAGCTAAAGAGTGACTGAGCTCTGCTCCAATGCTGTCCCTGAAGCTGAAGAGTGACTGAGCTCTGCTCCAATGCTGTCTCAGAAGCTGAAGAGTGACTGAGCTCTGCTCCAATGCTGTCTCAGAAGCTAAAGAGTGACTGAGCTCTGCTCCAATGCTGTCCCAGAAGCTGAAGAGTGACTGAGCTCTGCTCCAATGCTGTCCCAGAAGCTGAAGAGTGACTGAGCTCTGCTCCAATGCTGTCTCAGAAGCTGAAGAGTGACTGAGCTCTGCTCCAATGCTGTCTCAGAAGCTAAAGAGTGACTGAGCTCTGCTCCAATGCTGTCTCAGAAGCTAAAGAGTGACTGAGCTCTGCTCCAATGCTGTCTCAGAAGCTGAAGAGTGACTGAGCTCTGCTCCAATGCTGTCTCAGAAGCTGAAGAGTGACTGAGCTCTGCTCCAATGCTGTCTCAGAAGCTGAAGAGTGACTGAGCTCTGCTCCAATGCTGTCCCAGAAGCTAAAGAGCAGATCCAGAGCAATCTGGATCTCAGCCACAGGATTTGGGGAAAAGATGGAATCCGAGGCGAAGGAATAATTCAGAGATTTCTCACCAGATCGACAAAGGAGGTGCAAGAATGCAAAGCAGGGTGCATTTTTCAAAGTGAGGAAGCTTAACAATGTTGGACAAGGCTGCTTCTGGCCACAGGTAGAGCAGGCAAACAATATGGGAAATATAGATATGTTTTGTAGTAGCCAGGGCATACAATGAGGACAAGGAAATAAGATGGAGAAAGGAGAATTTAGCCGATAGAGAATTGATAATATTGTTTGTACAAGTCCTGGCCGTGATGCAATCAGGTGGCAATTCAGAGAGGAATACAATGCATCAGTAAAGGTTATGAAAAGGTAAATAATATCATTATGACAAATTCATATTTTGCTTAAATTTCATGAATTAAAATTTCTAACTCAGATCTGGTTGGGTAAAAAGTCTGAAATATGTTTTTTTGGAGTAAATCACCTAAATTCACTAATCCTTAAACCGGTGGATAGCACACACTAGGACATGTGTGCCATCTACTGGTGAAAGGTTGGATGACATAATTATACTGGTGAAAAGATGGATAACATAATTACACATATGTTTGAATTTTTCTCTTGTCGTAAGCCATGATTTGGTGAGTGGAAAGAATTTATTTTCTTCATTTGACAAATGAAGGCAATTGATTGAATGCAAAATCCATAGATTTAAGGAAAACGATCTTGCTGGAGTAGAACAAAAATTGTTACCAATGTACAGTTTTTTTACAATCGTTTTCACACTTGTCTCAATAACGTCAAAACACTTAACACATTCACCATATCAATAAACTATTTGAACTAAACTGTGTATACTTTTGCATTGCTTTGATACAAAAGGCATTCAATCACCACTTCTTCCAAAATTCATGAATACCTCTCTCAGTCAGTGTTCACCACCAGCAAGAGTCTGTACAACTACAGCAAATTTTGCAGACATTTAGATACTCTGTTCAAAACAGTTAACTTTCAGTTCAAAACCCAACAAAATTCTGATCACTGTGGATGGAAATATGTTGCATTTTGACCGACAATTGAAACTATATGCTTGAAATACGTAAGACAAATCATTCTGATTTTAGCAAAAAGTTTTTTTGTTTGCAGCCTTGTTACCATCTATACAAAAGAGGTCATACTTGCATTGAAATGTGCATGTATATATGGAAAATATAGATGTAGTTGTGACTGAAGAGATTTTTCCACTATTGTCAACAACAGCATCAGGCTAAGAGAAATATGAAACAACATAATCGCAGACAACATATTTCCAGACATTGACAGTGTAAGCACTACAACCATTTCAAGAGTGCTACAGAAACATCAGATCAGGATAAAACGGTTGTACACTGTCCCCTTTGACAGGAACTTGAGCGTGTCAAGGAAAGTTTATGAAGGTATATGTGAAGGTTTATGACCACTACCCACATGACCAGATGTCACTTCTTGATGCAATGGCTGCTGGGTGTATGGACATAACAGTGGAACACATCCAGGGCTGGATAAGGCACGCAAATGATGTGTATAGCAAGAGATAACATTCGGAGTGATGTTGATGAAAATTTATGGCCAAATGCAGAGGACAGGATGGATGGGCCAGGCCAACAGTAGACTTCTGATACTCATAGGCAGTCAATATATGTGAAATTACTGTATATAGTGAAAATATTGCTCTTTGGTATGTATTTGTTATTGACTGTAATGTATTTTGAGTAATTGATTGTATTGTATTTTTCTTTTCTGAACTACAGTATATTGCACTGTGAGCAAATGGCAAAATACTGTAAACCCCCTGAAAAATACTGTTGCGTTTGTGATTTGTTTCTTTATCATATATTGCTTTACATTACACAGTAAAAATTGTTATTCTGGGTTTCCAATATAGTAAAACATTCATTAATTTACAGTTTACTGTAAATTTACCACACTCAGTCAAGAGAGGCAAACCAACTTTTGTGAGAGGCAAACCAACAGATCAAAAGTTTCTTTAGCTACTTGGTTGAAATATTTGTGGATGCAAAAATAGAGGAAAGGGAAACACATAATGTATGTATTTAGCAATGCTCCAAGTTGTTTGTGTTTTGTAGTTCATTGTACATTGAGTGACAAAGTAGTCTAATGAGAGAAAGCATATGCTATAGTTAAGGCAGCGAAAGTCACTTTTGGGTGAAATATGAAGTGTTTTGGTGGTTGAAGTGCATTTTGCACCAAATGTTAACTCATGTGCTCAGGTGTGTGTTTCAAAAGCACACTGTGTGAAGAGTTTAGAAGAAGTGGACATGGTATTGAGACAAGTGTGAAAATGATTGTAAAAAACTGAAATGATAAGTACTGTAATTTGACCATGTTTTTATTTTTCTAAAGATAATGTAGGCATTACTTAAGACCAAAGTAAAAATTTATCAGTAGTATAGAGATTTTGTGTAGGAAATTGTTCATTTCAGTTATGAATGTAGTTCATTCATTTTACATTTGTACATTTATTTCTATTTTATACATTAAAATGTCTTTATCCTTATTGAATATTAATGTTACCGGTATCCGGAAAAGAAAAGTTATTTTTTGATTTCGGAAAAGGTTTAAGGCTGACTGTTGTTTGATTCAGGAAACATGCTAATTCATCTGATTAAAAATTTTAGAAGTCAAGGGGGCATGACATATGGGGAGAGAAATTGGCTTTGCCATATGGTCATCTTTTGATGTAGCCTATCCACTTAGTTATGATGCATTGTGTGTTCAGAGATGCTCTTCTGTATACCACTGTTGTAATGTGTGGTTATTTGCATTACTGTCATCTTCCTCTCAGCTTTGACCAGTCTGGCCATTCTCCTCTGACTTCTCTCATTAACATGGCATTTCTGTCTGCAGAACCTTTTTGCACCATTCTTTGAAAACTCTAGAAACTAGCGTGCGTGAAAATCCCAGGCGATCAGCAGTTTCTGAGACACTCAAACCACCTTCTCTGCCACCAACAATCATTCCACGGTCAAAGTTACTTTGATCACATTTTTTTCCCCATTCTGATGGTTGATGTGAACATTAACTGAAGCTCCTGACCCATATTTGCATGATTGTATGCATTGCTCTGCTACCACACAATTGGCTGATCAGATAATTGCATTAATAAGTAGGCACAATAAAGTAAAACTCTTCCTTATGTTCTCAGTGAGTGTATATCTATTATTTTTCTAGCCTAAATGTGAATAGAGCGACACATTTTGACAGGCATGTTTCCATTCCAGAGCTTAACCGGATTGGCCAGATGATGGCACTATAGGAATGAGGTCATCATTTTTACTTTTGTGGGCTATAAACGGATTGGCCTATTCTCTAAATTCTTTTTTCCTCATATTCCTTGGCTCTAAAAACAACGTTGCCATACTGGATTTTCTGCTAATTAGCTTTTTAAAACAAATAAATAAATAAATAAAAAACCCTAAATAAAAAATGTGTAATCTCCTACAAATCTCTACAATGTTTTATGTGCTAACTCCATAGAGCTTCTTCAAATGATTATTATGAATTTTGATTTGCAATATGGCTGCATAAACAATGAAAACTGATGTGGGCATGCCTTATCACAAAAATGCTAATAACTTCAGGAAGCAAATTCTGATCCAGACAATAATGGTAAAACAAAGCATGTACATGGCCACCCATCAATGGGTAGTGTTACAGGGGAAAATGTGAAAATGGGCGTAACTCAAAAACCTAATCATCAAATAGCTTGACATCGTCTATGCTGTGTTTTGGCCACAGGTCCAGACAGGCAATATATGAAACTTCAAAAAACATGGCCACCATCAACCAATCACAGTTCAGCACTCCAAGGTTCAGTCATCTTGAAATGTGTACTACTGATCACTTTGTCCCAGCATACATAACTTTGTGAGAATTGGCCAATAGGGGGTGCTACACTAAGATATTAAACTTTCGAGCACTTCAACCAGTGGAGGCTGGTGACTTCCAGAATTGAGGAGGCCATTTTTTTCCGCTTGCTCACTTCACTCGCGATGGAATGTTCCCTGTTCTCTTATCTGTCTTTGTGCTGGCCAAAGGCATACTATTTGGAGTGTAAGCTACAGTCAGAAAGTTCTGGCTGATGAAATTCATTGTGCAGACCTTAGCCTTGTGCCTTCCTGAAGAAATGACATTGCTGTAAGTCTATGAGCCTGCCTGATAATTAAGCTGAGAAATGACATTTGGATGTAATATAAATGCCAAGTGAACATGTATAAAAGGCAGGAATTTTAATTATGTAGTTAAAAACAATTTTGTTTAGCTTACATTTTTCATTCTTCTACAGCTTCAACATGTAATCACCAATTTAATCAAGTTTAGCATATAAAAAAGATAAGATAACACTTTCTTTATCATATGTAGTTTTATTCAATATATTTAATATAAAATATGTAAAAATATGGTTCCAGTTGGCTTTATCTAACGTTAACGTTATCCACTAGAGGGCAGCACTCTATTCGTATTTAGCGTGAATTTCCTCACAGAGCAACAATTCGGTAATTTGATATGGAAGATTATTAAATTGACTTGTAATAAAACGAAATGGACTACATTAAAAATAAAACTGTTCAATAAATCCCAAATGGTGTCTAACATGACCTATTGAATGTCATTCTCACTCCCTAGTATCTGGAATCTGCATATCTCCAGCCCAAGATCTCAAATTGCGCTAGAATCTCGCCGACTTCCGAGGTAGTTTTAAGCAAAAGTGTTTGGCCAAATGAGCTATAAACTCCAGGGATGATAGCCAGGGGTGTTCTCTAAATTTCCTGAAAAGCTACAAGTCGTAGCCACTATGGCGAGTGTTTGTTTGACTGAAGTGACTAGCGAATTCTCAAAATGGCTTCTGTGTTGAATAGGAAAGGAAAGGATAGTTGATTCCAAATGAACCAGTAGCATGTGATTGGACGAACAAAATGTCAATCTTTCAGCCCTGGACACAATGCATCGTGAGGCCAGGCCTCCGTTGCCCACCCATTTTCAGTGATCTGGCCAATCACATATTGGCATGAAAAAAAATGCATTACATTGACTTCTATGAGAATCTCATTTCCTAGGGGAGGCCTGGCCTCCCTTAATACAAACTGATAGGGAAATCTGGCCTGTTGCTTTACAATTGCAATATTGGGTTTTAGCCATGGGAATTGCCAATTTAGATTTATGAACAAAACTAAAATAATATGAATATAAAAAATAAAAAATATGTTTTTTGTTAAAATAAATAAATAAAATAAATATATTTATTGTTTTTTTTAAATCTCTCTCTTCTCTCAAATTATTGGGGAGGCCAGGCCTCCTCCACCTCTATGGAGGAGCCTCCACTTGAGCTAACCAACTATATTGTGAGCAAGTAAGTTAGTTGGCTACGTAACTAGCTGGCTATATAACTAAGATATGATAGTCCACCACCAACAATGCAACTGTAACTTACAGTTGAGTGAAATAAAGGTTTGGCTAAAAACGGATGATTGAACTCTGTATACTATTGCTTATCTTGTCTGGCCTAAAAAACAATACCAGCTATTAGCTATTAGTAATAGTAATAGTATTCCTAGTTGGCTTACAGAATTTACAAATATCCACCTGAAGCACAACGCTTGTGCAATTGTGACTATGTTCGTATTGCCTATATTTTAGTGTAAGTGGGGATATTTGTAAATTCTTCAAGCTAACTACAGCTAATTTGCTTGTTGCTACCGATAACAAACTGGTATGGTTTAAGAATTAGATTTGTAGTCTTCGCTTGGATAATAAGCAATAGTATACAGTGATACATTTCAGTGATGCTTGTCTGGAGTGCAATGTGGGCAGCTACACGAGAATAAGCCCCCACGCCATTGGCTGTGGTAGTTAGAACTCATTTTCAACCAATGAGCTTGAATTGTTGTACAGCTGTACTATGTTTTGATACAGAGTGACAGCCCGACAAATGTACACTTTTAAACCCAAATTTAATTACTTTAAACACAGGCAGAGGGTGAGGCAACATGTCAGTGAGCCTTTTTCAATGATAGGAAGGGATTTACAATGGTCTTGTAACAATGTTTTAACACAAAACTCTTACATATTGTATTTTTAAAATGCTTCTCAACAAAAATTGACCAATTTGCATATTGCTATGATCTCATTCATACAGGCCTACTGTAAGTCATTCTGGATAAAAGTGCAGAAGCAGATATATATAGCCGACAGTATGTACGTATATGGGCCGATACATAATTATTCATATTTGTCCAAAAGTAATTGACCAATAAAACAACAGCATGGGCAGCCTGTCTGGTTAAGGTATATGACTGGGACCCGCAAGGTCGGTGGTTCAAACCCCATTATAGCCACAATAAGATCCGCACAGCCGTTGGGCCCTTGAGCAAGGCCCTTAACTCTCCATTGCTCCAGGGGAGGATTGTCTCGTGCTTAGTCTAACCAACTATCACTTTGGATAAAAGTCACTTTGGATAAAAGCATCTACCAAATGCCATTAATGTAATGTAGTGCATGGCTAACTACTCTGCATTCACAGTCACTCAATGATTGTGTCATTCACAAACCACCAAGAAAATGGAGGAATGCATTTTATGATTTGTATGTAATATATACAACTAATGTTTCAAAGATCTGTGCTGATACCTTGATGGAGAGCAGGCTAATGTTAGCATGAGGGCTGATCAATTTCATTTCCTGTCTTGAGGCTTTCAGCAAATGTAAATATTTCACTTAAAACATAGTTTTCTGTGGTTCATTTCCTTAGTTTTTACACCGGAAGGTTGAATAAATACAGAATCTATTCTAGCAACACTGAGGCTGAAGTTATAATTCTGTGTGACTCCAATGGCAAATACCTCAATGAAAGGCGGCTATTCCCTGGGAGAAAGGTTATGAAGCTTTGCTACCCAACAACACAGACTGCCCTGGAACTACTGTCACAGCAAAGACTGGGAGAGGCCAAACACATCCTGATCCACACGGGGACCACCGACCTGAGCACACGCAGGATTGACATAGCCAAGGCCCTGAAACAGGTGGCAGTTAAGGCCACACACCCAGGACCTCCTTGCTGTGAGGCGGCAGTGCTACCCACTGCACCATCCGTATCTTGAATGTGACAGAATTAAATAAAGGAATAAATGAATAAATAAATAAGTGCATGTCCTCAAAGAATCTGGAGAGCAGGGCTGGTGTGAAACTGCTGTCAGATCAGCCACTCAGACCTCAGTGGCACAATGCTGCCCCCTGCAGGAAGTGATGTCACTAATAAACAGGTTTGTCAAACAGGAAGAGAGAAGTACAGTTTCTCACACACAGACGCTTTAGATACACGGGGGACCTTATGAAACGATTTCACTGTATATTTTTCAGAAGTTAAAGAGTTTTTAAAGATGTTCCTTGATGGATAAATATAGACAGGGGAGAGCAGAGATTTGGTATTCATTTAAAGACATTTCATTTTTAACAGCAGTGAAGGAAAGTGAAACTAAACTACAGATTTAGGAGAAGCCATTACTGAGCTCAGAACAGAGCGAGACAGAATGGCATCTGGATCCTCTCTCCTGGAAGAGGAGCTCTCCTGTCCTGTGTGCTCTGAAATCTTCAGGGATCCTGTTCTTCTGAGTTGCAGTCACAGCTTCTGTAAGGCCTGTCTGCAGCAGTACTGGGATCAGAAGGGATCTCGGGAGTGCCCAGTTTGCAGGAGAAGATCTTCTAAGGAACATCCTCCCTGTAACCTGTCTCTGAGGAATACCTGTGAGGCGTTCTTAAAGGAGAGAAGTCAGAGAGCTGAAGCAGGATCTGAAGTGCTCTGCAGTCTGCACAGTGAGAAACTCAAACTCTTCTGTCTGGATGATCAAACACCTGTCTGTGTTGTCTGTCAAACTTCAAGAAAACATAGAACTCATGTAATGCTACCAGTCCAGGAGGCTTCCGAAGAGTTTAAGGTAAATGTTTGAGAACAGACTTTTATTTAATTAATATTTATCAGATGTTTAGAAAGTTTATATTTTTAGTGCTATCATCTGCTGAGAGCTTGGAGAATGCTCTCTGTTTAACTGGAAACATGAAGAAATGTGTCAGAAATACAGTCATATCTTGATTCTTCATTTTTTAAAAATGATTTAGAATTTCTAATTAAGAAATAATTAACATTATTTCCAAAGGTTTATGTTCTGCAAAAGGAGCCATTTTAATTATCAGGCCTGACTGCAGTTTGAGCGTCTAACTACATGTCACATGACTGACAGAGAGAGACAGGGGGGAGGGGCAGGAGTGTGGAGACATTCTCAGAGCTGTGTTAGGGAGCAGTGCTCAGCAAGGGGTCAAAGTTCATGCCTCAGGTTATTGTGTCACAAGAGACTAAGGATACAGCACATTAAACTTGGGACAAGTTCATTTTACAACCTTTGTGAATTTAATTTTCACCAAAAATACCGAAAATTAGTGGTTTAACTATCTGCAGTCACACCCATTTACAATGGTGTGCAAAAATGTGGGCACCCCTGGTTCAAATGTCTGTTACAATAAATCTGTATGTGTTTGAAAGCAAACCTGAACTCTAAATGGTTAGTTAAACATGAGGCAAAATTTAAACAAGATTGCTTTTTATTTGAATCTTTTTACTCTTTTTACAAAAAGGAAAGGGACCCTTTTGGATTATTCTGAACTTTTTATTTGGAAGTAACTCCATGACTTATAAAGTATCCAACTACAGTGGCTGTTCTGTCTGGTGTTAATAACCGTGGGTTCCTAGAAACAGATGAAGATGGTTAATTTCCACCAAGAAGGAGAAGACTACATAAAAACTCTCAATGTTCAAACGACCTATTTCCACTGTCAGAAACATTATTACAAAATGGTTGAAGTCAAGGAAAGGTCTGGAAGACCAAAAAAGATTTCAAATAGAATGGCCCGAGACTTGGTGAGAAATGCATAATACTTGCGTTCGACCAAATCCATTAATACCGCTGGCAATGAGTATACAATACTGCTCCATGTTTCCCATTCTCACTGTGTCACATGGTCTGTCAGACCAAAGCCCTGTAGTCATTTGTGGTCTTAGACTGCCACCTTGTGGCGTAAGGTTGTTAGTAGCTAATGCATATATTATATATAATTTTATAGTAACATTGCTAGAATTGCTGCCATTTTATAAGTAATGTTGTAATCTCTGTAATGTAATGCAATGTTGCAGTCTTCTACATATTTGTTTAATGCATTCCTGAGGCTGACCATATTTTATTGTATTTGTTTTATTTACACACACAAACACACACACACACACAAACCATAATGCAACAATTTCCACCTGCAAATGTTGATTCAATAATCGAAAGGAAGTCTGAAGTTGGGTTTGGGTAGAACCTGTCACATCACGTACATCATACCTCACACAACATACTTTAAACAACAAAGACCTACATGGCAGAGTTGCCAGAAAGAAAAGCCTGAAGCTTTCTGGCACAATGTGCTTTTTGGCCACCATCAAAGAAGATATGTTTGGAGAAAAAAGGGTGAAGCCTTTGTAGAGAAGAGCACCTTGCCAACTGTGAAGCATGGAGGTGGATCCGTTATGCTTTGGGGTTGTGTGGCAGCTGGGGGCACAGGACATTGTGTGGGTGGAAGGAAGAATGGATTCCACCAAATACAAATACATTTGAGAGGCTAATGTTCAGTAGCTGCGATGGACTGGTGACCTGTCCAGGGTGTATTCCTGCCTTTTGCCCAATGTATGCTGGGATAGGCTCCAGCCCCCCTGCGACCCTGTTCAGGATAAGCGGGTGAAGATAATGGATGGATGGATGGATGGAATGTTCAGTAGTCAGTCCAGAAGTTGAAGAGAGGTTGGGTGTTCCAGCAATATAATGATCCAAAGCATACCTCAAAATCAACCTCGAAGAAAGACGGATGAAGGTTTTGGAACAGCCACCACAGTCCCCAGACTGTGGAGAGATCTCAAACATGCTGTACATGCAAGGAGGCCGAAGAATATTTCTGAGCGAGAGGTGTTCTGCCAGGAATAATGGGGAAAAATTCTCTCCAGACTCTTTTCTTTTTCCAGAAAATTTCCAAAAGCAAGAATTTAGAGACTCTTAGCTGGCTACAGGAAGCGTCTACCACCTGTTATAGTTGCCCGAGGAGGAGTTGCGAAGTACTAACTGACAGGGTTCCCAAACTTTGCACAGGGCCTTTTTCTTTTCTTTATTATTTTGAAACTGTAAAAAATGTAAATAAATAGTCTTGCTTTAAAATGTGAAGAAATTGCTTCAGTTCACTTAGATATTCATTGTAAAAGGCCTTTTGAGCAGGGGCCCCCAAAAACTTCTGTACCTGGCATGTCCTGTCATAGAGGCAGTGCACTGATATGTGTCTCAGTGAGCACAGTGTGTCTACACAAGATGTGACCTGAGTCTCCATTCTGGCTCTCCTCTGTCTGGACAGGGGCTGTTGTGCTGTCTGTGTAGGCAGACTGTGGGTCTGGTTCCTCAGTAAAGTGTGGACTCTGTCATTTCTTTCCAGGAGAAACTCAGGACTGCACTGGCTCCACTGCAGAAGAAGCTAAAAGCCTTTAATGCAGTGAAACTAGTCTGTGATCAAACAGCAGAGCACATCAAGGTACTGTACTGAGGCCTTTAAATCACAGTGTTGAAAATGCAGCACTGGATTGTGCTGAAATGATGGTGAATAATGTTTATTCCAGAGCCAGGCCCAGCACACAGAGAGACAGATAAAGATGGAGTTTGAGAAACTTCAGCAGTACCTAAAAGAGGAAGAGGCAGCCAGGATCACTGCACTGAGGGAGGAAGAGGAGCAGAAGAGTCAGCTGATGAAGAAGAAGATTGAGAAGATGACAGAAGAGATATCATCCCTTTCAGAACAGATCAGAGCCATAGAACAGGAGCTGGGAGCTGAAGACATCTCATTCCTGCAGGTAAGACCTGTTCACTCTGCGTCTGTAGGACTCTATACAAACTGCTGTTAATGCTCGCAAACATTGATACAAAATCATTGTTACAGTATTCTCTAAAGCACCATTTCACGTAAACGAGCAAATATCATCAAATCTCTTCAAGGTTTTATCAATTATGTGAATTATAGTATCCTTTTATTGCCCTGGTTCTGGTGTCTCTTCAGAGACTGCAGGAGGTCAGCAGGTCAGGCCCAAAGACTGCAGGCCTGGATTAGGGTATCAGTGTGGCTCTGATGTCAGAGGACATCAGCATTACCCCATCCAATCACCCTGTTCCTCTGAAGGCCTGAATCTGAACACAACATATCTTACATCACATCTAAAGCATGTTCAGAAGTCTACAATCAGATATGTGGTTTCTAACACAGTATTAATGGACTGAGTATGGACTATAGTGAGAATAATTCACTCTCCTTATTTCAGAGCTACAAGGACACACAAATCAGGTAAGCAAAATCCATCCTCTCTCATCAGGTCCTGTGAGTGTGTGTCTCTCAGTGGGGCTGTGACTGTGTGTCTCTCAGTGGGGCTGTGAGTGTGTGTCTCTCAGTGGGGCTGTGAATGTGTGTTTCTCAGTGGGGCTGTGAGTGTGTGTCTCTCAGTGGGGCTGTGAGTGTGTGTCTCTCAGTGGGGTCAGGCTGTGAGTGTGTGTCTCTCAGTGGGGCTGTGAGTGTGTGTCTCTCAGTGGGGCTGTGAGTGTGTGTCTCTCAGTGGGGCTGTGAGTGTGTGTCTCTCAGTGGGGTCAGGCTGTGAGTGTGTGTCTCTCAGTGGGGCTGTGAGTGTGTGTCTCTCAGTGGGGTCAGGCTGTGAGTGTGTGTCTCTCAGTGGGGCTGTGAGTGTGTGTCTCTCAGTGGGGCTGTGAGTGTGTGTCTCTCAGTGGGGCTGTGAGTGTGTGTCTCTCAGTGGGGCTGTGTGGCAGAACGCTGGGAGGGATGGAGCCATTTTCTTACAGAATGAAGATCTGATGATGCTGCTGATAATCTCCTATGGTAATGAAGCCACGCCCACAGCACAAGTGACTCCTGAATATTGTTGCAGAGCCCAGTGCACCCTGGGGGATCCAGAGAAGGTCTCAGGAGCGCTGATTGATGTGGCCAAGCACCTGGGCAATCTGAAGTACAGAGTGTTGGAGAAGATGCTGGGGACTGTTCAATACAGTGAGTACTGGGGGCAGGGAGCTCCACATTGTCACTGTACAGGGGGAATCTTCAGCATCCTTTCCACAAGCTGATGAAGCCAGTCAGAGTCATATTGGTCCTGTCTGTGTAAGAGCCCTGGAGTGAAGAGACTGAGCACCAGTCCTTAATCTCACTGATGCTCATAATACAATGCTGCTTTAAGAGTGATACTGTATTTAAGGGGAAGGACAGGAGCTACACAAACACTGACAGGCTTTGCTCCCTCTTACAGGGATTATACAATGTGTGACTTATGAAATATTATCTTCTCTCACACATGTATCTGAGGCTATAGTGTTGTTCTTGTGAAACCCAGTTTATATAATTAGGAGCCTGTTAGATCGATTCTCGGGAAAAGAGTCCAGGGCTGGTGAATAATTTGTCTTACGGCAATAATATTCTGGTCCAGAAGAGCAATGCACAAGACAATGGTCGTACAGATCTTTATAGTATTTTAAACACTCATCATGGGATGGAGGGGCTGTTGATACTGGCTCAATGCCAGCGCCCCCCACTGTAACTCAGAGTTTTACTGATAACTTACTCAGTGTCTGACATGGTGAGTTTATTTTCAATACTCATTACCCAGGAGGGAATTTACCTCCAAATACCACTTACACCTCTCCCTCATCAGTAGGTCCAGCTAAATTCCTGAAGAATGACTCATTGCCATGGGAATGGCACAGGGCATAGGGTTAGTCATATGTAATTAATACAGGCATTTAACTGTCATTCATTTTCACTGATCATACATCATACATTTGTACAATCAGGTTCTATAGGTTTAATACAAACCGCCGTTGTTAGTACCTTCTTTTTCTTTAATATATATGTTTGACTCTCGGCCTGAAAGCAGAGTTTGAGCAGGGAGGGGGAACCTAGCCCAGCTTTCTGGACAAGATGTGTCCTGTTCTTCTGCACACATATGTGTAAATGCACACTTAAATGTGAAATAAACATATTTTGTAATAAATGATAAATAAGAAAACACTTAAAGGAAACGTTTTCTTTTCGCACTTTAAAGATCTATGGTAATTATTAAGTCCTTTTATAAGTCCTTTATTCAGCCCATTGTGTCTGACGGTGTCTCTTTGTGCAGATCAGTGCTGACGTCTCATTCTCTGTCCCTTCAGCTCCTGTGACTCTGGACCCAAACACAGCACATCCCACCCTCTCACTGTATGAGGACCTGACCAGTGTGAGAGACAGTGATGAGAGTCAGCAGGTTCCTGATAATCCAGAGAGATTTGCTGGGTGGTGTGTGCTGGGCTCTGAGGGATTCAGCTCAGGGAGACACTGCTGGGATGTAGAAGTGGGGGGTGTGTACTGGCTGGTGGGTGTGGTTAAAGAGTCCTTCAGCAGGAAAGGGGGTGTGCCTCTGAGCCCAGCAGGAGGAGTGTGGGTTATAGCGCAGTACAGGAGTGGGGAATACAGAGCCCTGACCTCCCCACCTACACCCCTCACTGTGCAGAGGGACCTCCAGAGGGTCAGAGTGCAGCTGGACTGGGACAGGGGGGAGGTGTCGTTCTCTGACCTCCGTAACAACACTCCTCTCTACACTTTTAGACACTCCTTCACTGAGAGACTGTTTCCATTCTTTAGTCCGTCTACTCACGGGATGCAGATCTGTCCACTGAAGGTGTCTGTGAGTGTAAAATAGCACTGTGGGATTGTGCTGAAATAACAGGGCTGTATTTCATCACATCTGGACATGTTTAATATACAATTTGTCAGAAACAAATGGCACATCAAAAACAAAATATTGTTAATTCTTTGAAATGTTAATGCAAACATTCTATAGTGTGTAAAATTTCTAATTTCTTTGATATAACGTTAATGTTATTGCTGAGTAATGGTGGTATTGTAAGTACACTGGTGTGTGTGTGTGTGTGTGTGTGTGTGTGTGCGTAATGAGTAACTCCTGTGTTAAATGGTGGTATTATAAGTACACTGGTGTGTGTGTGATGAGTTGAGTGCAATAAATACACCAGTGTCACTCCAGAGTGCTGCTCTTTTCCATCTGTCTATTTTTACCTTCTGAGAGAACATCAGGCTTCACCACCGGGGAGAGAGGGAGGGAGAGAGAGGAAGAGAGGGAGAGAAAGAGGAAGAGAGGGAGAGGAAGGGAGAGAGGAAGAGGGGGAGAGAGGGAGGGAGAGAGAGGAAGAGAGGGAGAGGGAGGGAGAGAGAGGAAGAGGAAGAGAGGGAGGGAGAGAGAGGAAGAGAGGGAGGGAGGGAGAGAGGGAGGGAGAGAGAGGAAGAGAGGGAGAGGGAGGGAGAGAGGGGAAGAGGAAGAGAGGGAGGGAGGGAGAGAGGGAGGGAGAGAGAGGAAGAGAGGGAGAGGGAGGGAGAGAGAGGAAGAGAGGGAGAGGGAGGGAGAGAGAGAGGGAGGGAGGAAGAGAGGGAGAGGGAATGGAGGGAGAGAGAGGAAGAGAGGGAGAGAGAGGGAGAGAGAGAGGGAGAGGGAGGGAGAGAGAGAGGAAGAGAGGGAGAGGGAGGGAGAGAGGAAGAGAGGGAGAGGGAGAGAGAGAGAGGAAGAGGGAGAGGGAGGGAGGGAGAGAGGAAGTGGGAGAGGGGAGGGAGAGAAGAGAGGGAGAGGGAGGGAGGGGGAGAGGGGAAGAGGGGGAAGGGGAGGGGGGAGGGAGAGAAGAGAGGGAGAGGGAGGGAGGGAGGGGGAGAGAGGGGAGGAAGGGAGGGGGAGAGAGGAAGAGGAAGAGGGGGAGGGGGGAGTGAGAGAAGAGAGGGAGAGGGAGGGAGGGGGAGAGAGGGATGGAAGGGAGGGGGAGAGAGAGAGGAAGAGAGGGAGAGGGAGGGAGAGAGAGAGAGGAAGAGAGGGAGAGGGAGGGAGGGAGAGAGGAAGTGGGAGAGGGGAGAGGGGAGGGAGAGAAGAGAGGGAGAGGGAGGGAGGGGGAGAGAGGAAGAGGGGGAAGGGGAGGGGGGAGGGAGAGAAGAGAGGGAGAGGGAGGGAGGGAAGGGGAGAGAGGGGAGGAAGGGAGGGGGAGAGAGAGGAAGAGGAAGAGGGGGAGGGGGGAGTGAGAAGAGAGGGAGAGGGAGGGAGGGGGAGAGAGGGATGGAAGGGAGGGGGAGAGAGAGAGGAAGGGAGGGAGAGAGAGAGGAAGAGGGGGAGGGAGAGAGAGGGGAAGAGGAAGAGAGGGAGAGGGAATGGAGGGAGAGAAAGAGAGGGAGAGGGAGGGAGGGAGAGAGGGGTGGAAGGGAGGGGGAGAGAGAGAGGAAGAGAGGGAGAGTTAGGGAGAGAGAGGAAGAGGGGGAGAGAGGGAGGAAAAGGAAGAGGGGGAGAGAGGGGAGGAAGAGGAAGAGGGAGAAGAGTTTTTCAGCAACCTGACAACAGAGTGCAGCCATTTTCAGGCTCAGGGGAATGTGCTGCTCTGTGGAGATTTCAATGCCAGAACCGGCCTGGAAAATGAAATTGTTGAAATTAGTGCAAAAGAAAACAAATTTATCATGTCACCAAACTTAGAAAACCCAGCCAACCCTAGACACAACCCTGACTCTGTCATCAACCAATATGGTAAGAAGTTAGTGCACCTCTGTCGAGGCCTAGGCCTGTATTTCCTGAATGGTAGGATGAAAGGGGACTCATTAGGTCGATTCACATACTGCTCAGCTCTTGGGTCTAGTGTAGTTGACTATGCAATTACTGACATGGATCCTTCCTCCATCAACACATTTACTGTAAGACCACAGCTATAGATCAATATATACCTGAAAAGAATGATACAAGTCAAGACAAACCCAAAGAAACTAATTAAAGGGGGAGAGAGGGGGAGAGGGAGGGGGAGAGGGGGGGAGAGGGAGACAGAGGAAGAGGAAGAGGGGGAGAGAAGAGGAGGGGGAGAGGGAGGGGGAGGGAGAGAGAGAGGAAGTGGAAGAGGGGGAGAGAAGGGGAGGGAGAGAGAGAGGAAGTGGAAGAGGGGGAGAGAGGGGGAGGGAGAGAGAGAGGAAGATGAAGAGGGGGAGGGCAGCATTCATACTCACACTCACACACCAACACCGATTGGCTGCCATGCAAGGCACCAACCAGCTCATCAGGAGCATTAAGGGGTTAGGCATCTTGCTCAGGGGCACTTTCACAAACCCAGGGTGGGATCACACCGGCAACCCTCCGACTGCCAGACGACTGCTCTTACCGCCTGAGCCAATGAGACGACTGCTCTTACCGCCTGAGCCAATGAGACGACTGCTCTTACCGACTGAGCCAATGAGACGACTGCTCTTACCGCCTGAGCCAATGAGACGACTGCTCTTACCGCCTGAGCCAATGAGACGACTGCTCTTACCGCCTGAGCCAATGAGACGACTGCTCTTACCGCCTGAGCCAATGAGACGACTGCTCTTACCGCCTGAGCCAATGAGACGACTGCACTTACCGCCTGAGCCAATGAGACGACTGCTCTTACCGCCTGAGCCAATGAGACGACTGCTCTTACCGCCTGAGCCAATGAGACGACTGCTCTTACCGCCTGAGCCAATGTTGCCCGTGTTCTGTGTCCCTGTCCTGTCGAGGTGGACAGTGTTTGAGGTAAACAATGTCATCTGCAATGTGTGTCTTGCCCACACACACATTTTGTTGAGAAGGCACAGATAGAGTGTGAGCAGCAGTTTGGAACAGGACCACGTGTCCTGCTCTTCTGACCTGAACAGGCCAGATAATAATAATAATAATAATAATAATAATTTGTTGTTATTTAGCTGACACTTTAATCCAAAGTGACTTGTATGTAATGTGACTAAGCAGGGGAGAATCCCCCTGGAGAAATGTCGGGTTAAGGGCCTTGCTCAAGGGCCCGACAGCTGTGTGTACCTTATTGTGGGCTTGAACCACCAAACTTCCAGGTCCCAGTTATGTACCTTAACCACTAGGCTACAGATCTCTGACTGGCTGCCCACTAAAAACAGCTTTTCAGTCACAGATGCATCATATTTCAGGAATTAGGGAGTTGTTCATGTGTGTCTGGGGGAGTGTAATGTTTATTTGTTCTTCTTGTTATTTATTATTATTCATATCTGGATATTTGTCATCCATTACATACAATACATTGTATTTGTCTTCCCCTGTGATGTCTGTGTCTGTATGTTTCTGAGCCCTAGTCACTCCCCTATCTGTGTGCTGCACTATTCAGGTGGTTCCGGAAATTTCCAGGTTTCAACGATTCCTTCTCAGCCTCGCTTTGTCTTACTTCCTGCTTTTTCACTAGTTCATGTTGTAGATAGCACTAACGTACTAATAACAACTAACATAGATATTGTTAGTAACTATATTAACACACTGTCGGTCTAACAGTCCCTAGGTTTTGGGTAAATTAGATTTAATCACGTAACTAACAGACTAACGTTATCTCCAGTTTAGATTCTATCACTGATTACTTGCTTTGATTCAGTGAAGTTATACCGTTATCACTACGTCTCTTAACTCTGTGCAATTGCCCACTCCCTAATCCGGAGCCGTTTGTATTACATGTGGGTCTGTGTGTATCCAGTCCACGTTTTCGTTTCCCCTTATTATTGTATTACAACCCAATTATGTCCCTCACCTGTGGTTTATTTGTTAAGCCCTCCTCACTCCCGTGCCCCACCTAGTATGTCACTTCCCTTCATGTATTTAAACCCCAGTCTCTGCTAGAAACTTTGTCAGAATATTGATCATATTTCAGTTGCTGATTCCTTGTAAGCCTGATTTATTGAGATTCCTGAAGACACCCCTTTTTTCGAGTTTGCCTTGCCCCTTTGATTTGTTTGAACATCTGATTATTTGGTTTTTGATATTCATTTTCTGCTTTTGTCAACTTTGTTTTTGCCTAGCCCTTTTGAACCTCAGCCCTCTGATTTCCTGGATTTTGACCCGTTTTTGTTTACTACTTTCCTTTTTGCATCTCGATTTGGCACCGTGTCTTGTGATCTCATGGCTTGTGACTTGGACTGTAATAAAGACAATGTTTTTGGATACTCCTTGGTCTTCGTTTGGGTCTCTGGGACGATACGTAACAGGGATGTTTCGAAACATGAACTGTATTATGCACATTAAATAGTATGTTCATGACAACATGAGCCAGCTCTCGTCAGCCTGTTGAATTCACAAAGGAGACAGGTCTGGAGTAAGGTAAAGGTGCTAAATGTGAGGTATGGGAAAGCCTCACTTTATGGATACTGTGTCCACAGTGGCAGAGTACTGATGAACCCCTATACCTCCCATTACCCCCAATGTAGAGCAAATTCTCCACCACTTTCCTGGGGTTCCTACCACTGTTTTTCTTTTTTTTGCTTTGCCAGTCAGGGGTTCCAATAATTCTGGAGCCCACTGCACATCTACTATGCACACTCCAATCACACTCTAATTTGGCCGCATAAACACGCACAGTATAGCACAAAGTGAAATTCTTGATGTAGCTTAATTCTGTATCCCCTACAAAATGATACTGAATACCGCATTAAAGGTACAATAGGTAATTTCGGACTCCTAACGGTCAAGAGAGGACTTGCAGCAGCAAATACGCTCAAACCACAACACTGTTGATCCCTCCCCCTTCCCTGTGAACACTGACGTTGAAACGCCATTGGCTGTGACAATTAGAACCAATTTTCCACCAATGAGCTTGAACTGTTGTACAGCTGTACCATTTTTTGGAACATAGTGCCGGCCCGTCAACTGCATATTTTGAAACCCAAATTTAAGGACTATAAACACAGGCAGAGGGTGAGTCAACATGTCAGTGAGCCTTTTTCAATGATAGGGTTGGATTTACAATGGTCTTGTAACAATGTTTTAACACAAAACTCTTGCCTATTGTACCTTTAATATTTTATATATCACCCAGCCTTACCTTCAACCTATTTCCTGTGACGTCTCCTTCCCTTAGTGTTTCCCTGTTGCTTTCTGTCAACACATCAGTGACACACAACGCATCAGTGACACACAACACATCAGTGACACACACAACGCACCAGTGACACACAACACACCAGTGACACACAATGCATCAGCGACACACAACACATCCATCAGTGACACACAACACATCCATCAGTGACACACACAACACATCCATCAGTGACACACACAACACATCCATCAGTGACACACACAACACATCCATCAGTGACACACACAACACATCCATCAGTGACACACACAACACAACGCATCAGTGACACACAACACATCAGTGACACACAACGTCCCAGTGGACCCATCTGTGCATCTCCCACTCCCACCCCCACCTTCCATCAGGAACCTGAAGAGTTGGGTGTTTGGCAGGATTATAGAAATGATTTCTGTGAGTTTTGTCCATGACATCTACGGTCTCTCATCTAAGTAATGTCTGCCCACTCATCCGGTGTCATCTGTGGTGGCTGGACAATCACAGATGTGTGTGTCTTCCTGTAGGAGTCAGATCACAGTGTGAGGCAGAGTAGGAGTCAGATCACAGTGTGAGGCAGAGTAGGAGTCAGATCACAGTGTGAGGCAGAGTAGGAGTCAGATCACAGTATGAGGCAGAGTAGGAGTCAGATCACAGTGTGAGGCAGAGTAGGAGTCAGATCACAGTGTGAGGCAGAGATGTGTTACAGATGCAAATGTTCAGGAAAGGAGGAACAGGAATGTACGCAACAGAAGACAATTTTCTTTTGAGTAAAAGATAAAAGTGATACAAAATGAAAGTGTGTTAATTGAGGATATCTGGGGAGTTAGGTGCAACACTCATGTTGGTGGCAGTCTTCAGTCATAGGCATACACACATGCATGTGGTACACCAAAGGACAGACAAATGACATTTCTGCCATGGGGCCAACAATCCGGAAAGTTCTCCCAGTGGATTAATAAGGAAACAGTCTCAGGAATGTCTCTGACGGTTCATAGGATTTCGGATTGGGGTCAGTTTCCCATAGTATACAAACCTTCACAGTTTATGAAATTGAATGCTTACATTTCATCATTTTATAAGGTCATGTTTCAACAAGAGGGCATTTTTCTATCACAGAACAGTGACCCATGGATGACTCTTCCATGGGGGTCACTGTACCATCTTACACCAGCATCCTCATACACAAGAGAACACCCCCAAAAAAGGGCCGGTGGCCATCTCATCAGATGAAGTCCTCATCTCTGTGGTCACTCCGAGCACTTGGCACTGTACTTCCCTCTAGGGTCCTTCAGCACACTTGTCCCTGGTTATGGTTATGCACTCTGCTGCACATTTCTCTGGATAAGAGTGTTTGCCAAATGCCTCTAATGTAATGTAGAGTCTTGTAATGTAATGTAAAGTATTGTAAAGTAATCTAATGTACTGTCCTGTAATGTAGTGTAATCTCATGTACTGTAGTGCAATGTAGTGTAATGTAATTTATTGTACTGTACTGTAATGTAGTGTAATGTAGTGTAATCTCATGTACTGTCCTGTAATGTAGTGTAATCTCGTACTGTCCTGTAATGTAGTGTAATCTCGTACTGTACTGTAATGTAGTGTAATCTCATACTGGACTGTAATGTAGTGTAATCTCGTACTGGACTGTAATGTAGTGTAATCTCATACTGTACTGTAATGTAGTGTAATGTAATGTAATGTAATCTATTGTACTGTACTGTACTGTAGTGTAATGTAATGTAGTGTATTGTAATCTATTGTACTGTACTGTACTGTAGTGTACTGTAACACTGTATTGTACTGTAGTGTAATGTAATGTAATCTATTGTACTGTACTGTACTGTAGTGTATTGTAATACTGTACTGTACTGTAGTGTACTGTAATACTGTACTGTACTGTAGTGTAGTGTAATGTAATGTAATCTATTGTACTGTACTGTACTGTAGTGTACCGTAATGCTGTGCTGCAGTATAATGAGGAGGGTGGCTGAGTGAGGCCCTCATCATCTGGGCAGGTACTCTGAAGGCAGGCCGGAGTGGTTCCTCTCCCGGAGGGCCTGGTCCACGGTCCGGATGTAGCCGTCGATGAGCCGCCTCATCTCCGGGGTGAAGGGGTGGAGGGGGCGCTGGCGGCCGGCTGGGCGTTTGAAGTGGCCGTCCTGGTTGATCTCGGTGCAGAGCAGCCTCTCTGGGCTCACGCTGGTGTTGAGGAAGGAGGTGAGTGTGTGCAGCGTGGGGAACAGCGCCCCCTGCAGCTCCTCGTAGTGCAGCACCAGCAGCCTGCGGCTGAAGCGCAGCCAGTCCAGCACATGGGACGCCCACCAGGGGGCGTAGCTGCCCACAAACTCCGGCCACTCTGCAGGGAGAGGCAGGCGCTCACACACACAGCCTACACAACACGCTGCAGATATGTTACACACGTGTGCTCAGTGCTGCAACCACACACCCACAAGCACACGCTTCACATGCAAACCGGATGGAACACACATCAAACTGGAGACTCACACACACACTCACACTCACACACTCACACACTCACACACTCACACACTCACACACACACTCACACACTCACACACTCACACACACACACTCACACACAGTACCTTGGCCCCTCCAGTGCTGCTCGGAGGCGTAGCCCATGTGTCCGGCACACACACACTCACACACACACTCACTCACACACTCACACACACTCACACACACAGCCTACACAACACACTGCAGATATGTTACACACGTGTGCTCAGTGCTGCAACCACACACCCACAAGCACACGCTTCACATGCAAAACGGATGGAACACACATCAAACTGGAGACTCACTCACTCACTCACTCACTCTCACTCTCACTCTCACTCTCACTCTCACTCTCACACTCACACTCACACTCACACACACACACACACACACACACACACTCACACTGAGTCTGAGAGAGAACCCACCTGGAGTCTGAGAGAGAACCCATCTGGAGTCTGAGAGAGAACCCACCTGGAGTCTGAGAGAGAACCCATCTGGAGTCTGAGAGAGAACCCACCTGGAGTCTGAGAGAGAACCCACCTGGAGTCTGGGAGAGAACCCATCTGGAGTCTGGGAGAGAACCCATCTGGAGTCTGAGAGAGAACCCACCTGGAGTCTGGGAGAGAACCCATCTGGAGTCTGAGAGAGAACCCACCTGGAGTCTGAGAGAGAACCCATCTGGAGTCTGAGAGAGAACCCATCTGGAGTCTGAGAGAGAACCCACCTGGAGTCTGAGAGAGAACCCACCTGGAGTCTGAGAGAGAACCCACCTGGAGTCTGAGAGAGAACCCACCTGGAGTCTGGGAGAGAACCCATCTGGAGTCTGAGAGAGAACCCACCTGGAGTCTGAGAGAGAACCCACCTGGAGTCTGAGAGAGAACCCACCTGGAGTCTGAGAGAGAACCCACTGGCCCGTGGTCACTGGCCCTGTACACTAGGCCCCTCTCAGGACCAGATGTACTCAGGAAACATTCACTTCGCAGTACAGTGACTCCTTTGTGCTATTCTACTGCTTCTATTCATGCAGTCAAATACAATAAAGGCCCATGTTTACAATTTTGTGGTAGGCAGCACCCATAAAAGTCGAATATACAGTATGCTCACATGTCAAGCTTACAAGACACTGGGAAATGAGTATGGAAGTACCACAACAAAAACAAAAGTTAAATTTACAGATAGGTAGCCAAGCGGTCAACAGGGTATAGCTACTGCTTTGGGCTGTATTGCAGCATAGGAACAAACCACCGACAGAGACTAAAAACTTTGGGGTAGGACATTGCATACAATGTTCATTCTTTATTACATTACATTACATTAAAGGCATTTAGCATCCAGAGCAGGGTACAAGGAAGTGCAAATCAAACCCAGGCACAAATACATTCAGGACCCCAGAGGAAAGCACAGTTCCGAGTCCCAGCGTGACCATACAGATACAACGTGAACCCTTGAAGAGTACAACAACTTACCAACTAGCATTCTTCTCGATAAGTCTATGATTGTCACGTTTCATGTTTGTCATGTCATGTTTTATGTTTAGTCATTGTCTTAGTTACGTTATTGTCATGTCACATATTATGTTAGTCTAGCCTAACCACGTTTTTATGTTTTATTTCGTGTTACGTTTCATTGTCATGTCATGTTATGTTTCATGTTTAGTTCTTGTTACCATTTATTTCTTAATGTTGCCATGTCATGTTATATAGTTTATTGTCATTGTTTTGCAAATGTTATGTCACAATTTATGTTCCATGTTATGTTGTACTGTTCATTGATTTAGCATACACTTTTTCGTGTCTTTCTGCAAACCTTGCATTCCTGCTTTCTCTCTCTCCCTTTCTGTCACTCACACCCTAATTGTCTCAATTTCCCTTGTCTATTTACTAAATCTACTAATGCTAGATCAGAATTGGGTAATACTAACATACTAATCATGTGTTCATGTTACCTTACGTTTCTTGTGCATGTCATTTACTAATTTACTAATGCTAGGGCAGGATAGGTTTATTACTAACAATTACTAATTACCTCGTTAACTTGTCAATCCTCCACACCTGATTTCCATTCTCTTGCTGCTCTCAAGCTAATTGTCTACACCTGTCTACACCTGCATAAAAGCTCAGTTTCATGTCATGTCTGTGTGAAATTGTTTGCCTCCTGTTTGTCAGTGCATTCTTTTGAGCGGTTATACCAAGCCATTTTCTACTTGTTACGATCCAAGCCTGTTTACCGACCAAAGATTATTGACTTGTGTTTTGTTGACCATTGCCTGCCTGTACCACATCTTTGCCTACTGTTTTTTTTGTACTTTTGCCCTGCGGAGCAGACTTCGGTCTTGACTCTTGCACCGTCATTGACCCTGAGCCAGCATACCGTCTGCCTGTACTTCTGCCCCGCTGACAGCTTTCCTGGCTACCGGACTTTTTGCATGGTGTACAGACTACGAGACTGCCTTCTCCCTCGGTACTGCGCTTTGGTTTTCTGCCTGGATATTTACGTGTATGAACATTGCTTGTTTTTGACTACGCTCTCTGGATATTCCCCAAATAAAGCCCTGACGGGACTTTACTACACTACTGTTTCTGAGTCGTGCATTTTGGGTCCAAACCCCCCACGCACCCGTCTCAATGATGAATCTATAAGTCTATGATAAGCGAGCAGTAGGCTATGAGATGTGAGAACACATGACTCTCTGACCGTACTGACAGGGCCTTGCGCTGTGGCCCCGGTTTCAGGCCCACGCTCACCTTGCACAGGTGTCTGGTACACCTGGCAGAACTCCGCGGGGTCGCTGCCGTTGGCCGCGGTGCAGAGTGAGTCTTGGGCCGGCTCCTGGAGGGAGAACGCAGCGGTGGCGTAGCCGCAGAAACAGTCTGGCGTCTGGAGAACGGCCAGCGGGAGCTCCTGGAGGAACCAAAACCAAAGAAGAAGAGACGAGACGCAACACCAGCGTGAGACCGGAGAATAATATGGACCAAGTGCCTGTGACGTCACCCACTGATTACCCCCGGGCTGATTACTGATTACCCCCGGGCTGATTACTGATTACCCACAGCCTGATTACTGATTACCCCCGGGCTGATTACTGATTACCCACGGGCTGATTACTGATTACCCCCGGGCTGATTACTGATTACCCCCGGGCTGATTACTGATTACCCCCGGGCTGATCACTGATTACCCCCGGGCTGATCACTGATTACCCACAAGCTGATTACTGATTACCCCCGGGCTGATTACTGATTACCCCCGGGCTGATTACTGATGACCCCCGGGCTGATTACTGATTACCCCCGGGCTGATTACTGATTACCCCCGGGCTGATTACTGATTACCCCCGGGCTGATTACTGATTACCCACGGGCTGATCACTGATTACCCCCGGGCTGATTACTGATTACCCCCGGGCTGATTACTGATTACCCACGGGCTGATTACTGATTACCCCCGGGCTGATTACTGATTACCCCCGGGCTGATTACTGATTACCCACGGGCTGATTACTGATTACCCCCGGGCTGATTACTGATTACCCCCGGGCTGATTACTGATTACCCCCGGGCTGATTACTGATTACCCCCGGGCTGATTACTGATTACCCCCGAGCTGATTATCGATTACCCACGGGCTGATTACTGATTACCCCCGGGCTGATTACTGATTACCCATGGGCTGATTACTGATTACCCACGGGCTGATTACCGATTACCCCCGGGCTGATTACTGATTACCCATGGGCTGATTACTGATTACCCCCGGGCTGATTACTGATTACCCCCGGGCTGATCACTGATTACCCCCGGGCTGATTACTGATTACCCCCGGGCTGATTACTGATTACCCCTGGGCTGATTACTGATTACCCCCGGGCTGATTACTGATTACCCATGGGCTGATTACTGATTACCCCCGGGCTGATTACTGATTACCCCCGGGCTGATCACTGATTACCCCCGGGCTGATTACTGATTACCCCCGGGCTGATTACTGATTACCCCCGGGCTGATTACTGATTACCCCCGGGCTGATTACTGATTACCCCCGAGCTGATTATCGATTACCCACGGGCTGATTACTGATTACCCCCGGGCTGATTACTGATTACCCATGGGCTGATTACTGATTACCCACGGGCTGATTACCGATTACCCCCGGCTGATTACTGATTACCCATGGGCTGATTACTGATTACCCCCGGGCTGATTACTGATTACCCCCGGGCTGATCACTGATTACCCCCGGGCTGATTACTGATTACCCCCGGGCTGATTACTGATTACCCCCGGGCTGATTACTGATTACCCCCGGGCTGATTACTGATTACCCATGGGCTGATTACTGATTACCCCCGGGCTGATTACTGATTACCCCCGGGCTGATCACTGATTACCCCCGGGCTGATTACTGATTACCCCCGGGCTGATTACTGATTACCCCCGGGCTGATTACTGATTACCCCTGGGCTGATTAGATTACCCCCGGGCTGATTACTGATTACCCCCGGGCTGATTACTGATTACCCCTGGGCTGATTAGATTACCCCCGGGCTGATCACTGATTACCCCCGGGCTGATCACTGATTACCCCCGGGCTGATTACTGATCACACTGCTATGCTGCAGTGACTGCAGGAGCCACAAGCACAGCACCTGGGGACTTGAGTCAGATAAGGGACATGCTAAATTTTATCTGCACAAATCATCAGTTAAATTATTACAGATATGTTATCTTTAGCTTACATTTACATGACCTCAACCCGCATGATCTGACGGTAGCTGGAGTTTACAGTAAAGCCAGTTTAATAGACCGGCTGTATGGGATCCCTGGGCATCGTCAGAAGCCCCCAGTGTTTTAAAAATCCAAACTGCTTTGCTACCGTACTGTTAAATGTAGCAATCTCTATTTCTCTCTCACCCCACCCTGAACACTGCCTGCTGACTGTCATCCCAGAGACCAACATGCCTGAAGCACATCAAATATCATTCCCAACTCTCAATTTATAATAATAATAATATATCTTATTATTATTATGATTATTATTAGCAGTAGTAACTACTATTATTAATACTATTAGTAATAGTAATAATAGTAATAGTAATAATACTATTATTATTAGCAGATACTATTAATATATACTATTAGATACTACTATTACAGATACTATTATTTGATACTATTAATATATGTGGATTATTACGAATACCAAATAACAAATTGAATGCAACATTCATTCATTCATCCATCCATCCATCCATCCATCCATCCATTACCTGAACCCGCTTATCCTGAACAGGGTCGCAGTGGGGCTGGAGCCTATCCCAGCATACATTGGGCGAAAGGCAGGAATACACCCTGGACAGGTCGCCAGTCCATCACAGGGCACACACACCATTCACTCACACACTCATACCTATGGGCAATTTAGACTCTCCAATCAGCCTAACCTGCATGTCTTTGGACTGTGGGAGGAAACCAGAGTACCCGGAGGAAACCCACGTAAACACATGCACATGCAAACTCCGCACAGAGAGGCCCTGGCCGATGGGGATTCGAACCCAGGACCTCCTTGCTGTGAGGCGGCAGTGCTACCCACTGCACCATCCGTATCTTGAATGCAACATAATTAAATAGATACAAGGGGGACCTTATGAAACGATTTCACTGTATATTTTTCAGAAGTTAAAGAGTTTTTAAAGATGTTCCTTGATGTATTGTAAGTACAATGGTGTGTGTCTAAATACACCAGTGGAGTCACTCCAGAGTGCTGCTCTTTTTACCCCTCTTCTGAGAGGACATCAGGCTTCACCACCGGGGAGAGAGGGAGGGAGAGAGAGAGGGAGAGAGGGAGAGAGAGGGGGAGAGAGGGGAGAGAGGGAGAGGGGGAGAGGGAGGGAGAGAGGGGAGAGAGGGAGAGGGGGAGAGGGAGGGAGAGAGGGGAGAGAGGGAGAGGGGGAGAAAGGGAGAGGGAGAGAGGGAGAGGGGGAGAGGGAGGGAGACGGGGAGAGAGGGAGAGGGAGTGAGGGAGGGAGAGGAGAGAGAGGGAGAGAGGGAGAGGGAGGGAGAGAGGGGAGAGAGGGGGAGGGAGAGAGAGAGGAGGGAGGGGGAGGGGGGGAGGGAGAGGAAGAGGGGGAGAGAGAGGGAGGGAGAGGGAGAGGGCGAGGAAGAGGGGGAGAGAGGGGGAGGGAGGGAGGGAGAGAGAGAGGAAGAAGAAGAGGGGGAGGGCAACATTCATACACACACTCTCACACCAACAGCGATTGGCTGCCATGCAAGGCACCAACCAGCTCGTCAGGAGCATTAAGGGGTTAGGTGTCTTGCTCAGGGGCACTGTGACATACCCAGGGAGGGATCAAACCGGCAACCCTTCGACTGCCAGATGACTGAGTCTGAGTCAATGAGACGACTGCTCTTACCGCCTGAGCCAATGAGACGACTGCTCTTACCGCCTGAGCCAATGAGACGACTGCTCTTACCGCCTGAGCCAATGAGACGACTGCTCTTACCGCCTGAGCCAATGAGACGACTGCTCTTACCGCCTGAGCCAATGAGACGACTGCTCTTACCGCCTCAGCCAATGAGACGACTGCTCTTACCGCCTCAGCCAATGAGAGGACTGCTCGTACCGCCTGAGCCAATGAGACGACTGCTCTTACCGCCTGAGCCAATGAGACGACTGCTCTTACCGCCTGAGCCAATGAGACGACTGCTCTTACCGCCTGAGCCAATGTTGCCCGTGTTCTGTGTTCCTGTCCTGCCGAGGCGGACAGTGTTTGAGGTAAACCATGTCATCTGCAATGTGTGTCTTGCCCACACACACATTTTGTTGAGAAGGCGCAGATAGAGTGTGAGCAGCAGTTTGGGGGAAAATGTGAAAATTGGCGTAACTCAAAAACCTAATCATCAAATAGCTTGACATTGTCTATGCTGTGTCTTGGCCACAGGTCCAGACAGGCAATATATGAAACTTCAAAAAACATGGCCACCATCAACCAATCACAGTTCAGCACTCCAAGGTTCAGTCATCTTGAAATGTGTACTACTGATCACTTTGTCCCAGCATACATAACTTTGTGAGAATTGGCCAATAGGGGGTGCTACACTAAGATATTAAACTTTCGAGCACTTCAACATAAGTATTTCTCACTATGTATGAACTGCTGTAATGAGCATACATGTCTCTGCCTGAAAACTCATTTGCCTCAATAATCCACCAAGTCTGCCATATAGGATTTTAACTAATTTGCATTTATTGAAAAATGCGTATTCTCCTACAAACATTTACTGGACTGCTTCAAATGATTATTCATAATTTTGATATGTTACAAAATGGCTGAAGAAAGAGCCAATGAAAAGTGATGTGGGTGTGCCTTATCACAAAGATGTGAATAACTTCTCACAGCAAAACCAGATCCTGGATCCTGCATAAAGAATTTAGCCAATAGGGGCCGCTACAGTAAAGTTTTCGAGGACTTTTGAGCACTTAAACCCATGTATTTTGCACTGTGTTTGAATTGGTCTCATAAGCTTGATATCACCATATGTGCCACTTCCTGGAGAACAAATTGGATATTGGATATCAGCAAATTTGCATTTCTTGAAAAAAACTGAAAGGTACGATAGGTAATTTCGAACTCCTAACGGTCAAGAGAAGAATTGTAACAACAAACAACCTCAGACCACAACACTGTTTAAGCTTCCCACAATCTATGAATATAACGTGTAATATAAAGCGTTATTATACAGTTCAGTGCTCTCATGCACTGTTTTGGAAAGCTGACAATGACAAACGCAACAGAGCCTGCTGTCTTTTCGTAATGTTCTCGTAAGGAAATGTTCGCCGAACAGGTGAGTTTATGAAAATTTTACTTTAGTGTGCTGCACAACACTATATGTTTTGTCTTTTTGAAGTTTTCACTTGAGCTAACCAACTATATTGTGAGCAAGTAAGTTAGTTGGCTACGTAACTAGCTGGCTATATAACTAAGATATGATAGTCCACCACCAACAATGCAACTGTAACTTACAGTTGAGTGAAATAAAGGTTTGGCTAAACACGGATGATTGAACTCTGTATACTATTGCTTATCTGGTCTGGCCTAAAAAACAATACCAGCTATTAGCTATTAGCTAATAGTAATAGTATTACTAGTTGGCTTCCAGAATTTACAAATATCCACCTGAAGCACTACGCTTGTGCAATTGTGACTATGTTTGTATTGCCTATATTTTAGTGTAAGAGGGGATATTTGTAAATTCTTCAAGCTAACTACAGCTAATTTGCTTGTTGCTACCGATAACAAACTGGTATGGTTTAAGAATTAGATTTGTAGTCTTCGCTTGGATAATAAGCAATAGTATACAGTGATACATTTCAGTGATGCTTGTCTGGAGTGCAATGTGGGCAGCTACACGAGAATAAGCCCCCACGCCATTGGCTGTGGTAGTTAGAACTAATTTTCAACCAATGAGCTTGAATTGTTGTACAGCTGTACTATGTTTTGATACAGAGTGACAGCCCGACAAATGTACACTTTTAAACCCAAATTTAATTACTATAAACACAGGCAGAGGGTGAGTCAACATGTCAGTGAGCCTTTTTCAATGATAGGAAGGGATTTACAATGGTCTTGTAACAATGTTTTAACACAAAACTCTTACACATTGTGTCTTTAAAATGCTTCTCAACAAAAATTGACCAATTTGCATATTGCTATGATCTCATTCATACAGGCCTACTGTAAGTCATTCTGGATAAAAGTGCAGAAGCAGATATATATAGCCGACAGTATGTACGTATATGGGCCGATACATAATTATTCATATTTGTCCAAAAGTAATTGACCAATAAAACAACAGCATGGGCGGCCTGTAGCGTAATGGTTAAGGTATATGACTGGGACCCGCAAGGTCGGTGGTTCAAACCCCATTATAGCCACAATAAGATCCGCACAGCCGTTGGGCCCTTGAGCAAGGCCCTTAACTCTCCATTGCTCCAGGGGAGGATTGTCTCGTGCTTAGTCTAACCAACTATCACTTTGGATAAAAGTCACTTTGGATAAAAGCATCTACCAAATGCCATGAATGTAATGTAGTGCATGGGTAACTACTCTGCATTCACAGTCACTCAATGATTGTGTCATTCACAAACCACCAAGAAAATGGAGGAATGCATTTTATGATTTGTATGTAATATATACAACTAATGTTTCAAAGATCTGTGCTGATACCTTGAGAGCAGGCTAATGTTAGCATTAGGGCTGATCAATTTCATTTCCTGTCTTTTGAGGCTTTCAGCAAATGTAAACATTTCACTTAAAACATAGTTTTCTGTGGTTCATTTCCTTAGTTTTTACACCTGGAGGTTGAATGAATACAGAATCTATTCTAGCAACACTGAGGCTGAAGTTATAATTCTGTGTGACTCCAATGGCAAATACCTCAACAAAAGGCGGCTATTCCCTGGGAGAAAGGTTATGAAGCTTTGCTACCCAACAATACAGACTGCCCTGGAACTACTGTCACAGCAAAGACTGGGAGAGGCCAAACACATCCTGATCCACACGGGGACCAACGACCTGAGCACACGCAGGATTGACGTAGCCAAGGCCCTGAATCAGGTGGCAGTTAAGGCCACACACCCAGGACCTCCTTGCTGTGAGGCGGCAGTGCTACCCACTGAACCATCCGTATCTTGAATGTGACAGAATTAAATAAAGGAATAAATTAATAAATAAATAAGTGCATCTCCTCAAAGAATCTGGAGAGCAGGGCTGATGTGAAACTGCTGTCAGATCAGCCACTCAGACCCACAATGCTGCCCCCTGCAGGAAGTGATGTCACTAATCAACAGGTTTGTCAAACAGGAAGAGAGAAGTACAGTTTCTCACACACAGACGCTTTAGATACACGGGGGACCTTATGAAACGATTTCACTGTATATTTTTCAGAAGTTAAAGAGTTTTTAAAGATGTTCCTTGATGAATAAATATAGACAGGGGAGAGCAGAGATTTGGTATTCATTTAAAGACATTTAATTTTTAACAGCAGTGAAGGAAAGTGAAACTAAACTACAGATTTAGCAGAAGCCATTACTGAGCTCAGAACAGACGGAGACAGAATGGCATCTGGATCCTCTCTCCTGGAAGAGGAGCTCTCCTGTCCTGTGTGCTCTGAAATCTTCAGGGATCCTGTTCTTCTGAGTTGCAGTCACAGCTTCTGTAAGGCCTGTCTGCAGCAGTACTGGGATCAGAAGGGATCTCAGGAGTGCCCAGTTTGCAGGAGAAGATCTTCTAAGGAACATCCTCCCGTTAACCGGTCTCTGAGGAATACCTGTGAGGCGTTCTTAAAGGAGAGAAGTCAGAAAGCTGAAGCAGGATCTGAAGTGCTCTGCAGTCTGCACAGTGAGAAACTCAAACTCTTCTGTCTGGATGATCAAACACCTGTCTGTGTTGTCTGTCAAACTTCAAAAAAACATAGAACTCATATTATGCTCCCAGTTCAGGAGGCTTCCGAAGATTATAAGGTAAATGTTTGAGAACAGAATTTAAATGTTCATAATGCAACAATTTCTACCTGCAAATGTTGATTAAATAGTCGAAAGGAAGTCTGAAGTTGGCTGCATTTGGTCTGACTGACAAATTAAGCCGGTTTGGGTAGAACCTGTCACAGCACGTACAGTAGGCTCAAAAATTATTGGCACCCCTGACAGAAAATGAACAAACAATACTCAAAGAAATTCTAAATAATATATTTATAGACAAACTCGAAATACCAACAGGTGATAAATACTGTGCTATATTAATGTTTCAATGGAACCAACAAAAATCATTTACTGATTTAATTAAAAATCAATTTCCTCCAAATCAATGTTTCATAATTATTGGCACCCTTAAATATTATTGTAAATAACACCTACCAAAATTAAACCAGGTATTAAATTCCACTTATATCAAGTTTATCTATGTGTTAAGGAACTGTATTGAGTGATTACATCACTTCCTGTTTCACTAGGGTATAAAAATGAGGTAACACACATGCAATATCCCTTTGTCATCCAACACCATGAAGAAAACAAAAGAATTGGCCGTTCAAAAGAGGCAGATGGTCATAGACCTTCATAAACGTGGTTATTGCAACAAGAAAATTCACGAACGATTGAATATACCACTGAGCACTGTCAGAGCAATTATAAAAAAGTTCAAAAGATATGGAACTGTTGAAAATCTCATGGGTAGAGGACGCAACTGCATCTTGCCCCCCAGAATACTGAGGAGAATGGTGAGAGAAGCAACAAAATCCCCAAGGATCACAATGAAAGAATTGCAGGCCTTGGTGGCATCTTGGGGTCACCAGGTTTCAAAAAGCACCATCAGACGCCACCTCCATAACCACAGCCTCATTGGAAGGGTTGCCAGAAGAAAGCCTTTTCTGACCACAAGATGAGACCAAAATTGAACGTTTTGGTGAGATACAGCATCGGTATGTTTGGCGTAGGAACAGAAATGCATACAAGGAGAAGCACCTCATACCCACAGTGAAATATGGTGGTGGGTCAGTCATGTTTTGGGGCTGTTTTAATTCCAGAGTTCCAGGGGCACTGGTTAGGATTGATGGCATAATGAATTCCAGCAAGTATCAGGCAATTTTGGCTGAAAATCTGGTTCTCTCTGCCAGAAGTCTGGGACTTGGTCGTAGGTGGACTTTCCAACAAGACAATGACCCAAAACACACCTCAAGATCCACACAGAAATGGTTCCGTGACAACAAAATCAACGTTCTGCAATGGCCATCTCAGTCACCAGACCTCAATCCAATCGAAAACCTGTGGGCTGAGTTGAAGAGGTCAGTTGATAAGCACAAACCCAAGAACGTGAAGGATCTTGAAAGGATATGCAAAGAGGAATGGTCCAAAATCCCTCCAAATGTGTTCCTTAATCTTGTCAAAAATTACAGGAAGAGACTCCATGCTGTTATCCTTGCCAGAGGTGGTTGCACTAAGTACTAGGTGAAGGGTGCCAATAATTCTGAAACCTTGATTTTGTTGAAATTTATTTTTTATTAAATGATTGTTATGATTTTGGTTGTTTCCATTGGAACATTAATAAAGTACAGTATTTGGCACATGTTGGTGTATTACCTTTCTCTATAATTATATTATTCTTTTTTTTTTAAGCCTTGTTTGTGCATTGCTGGTGAGGGGTGCCAATAATTCTTGAGCCCACTGTACATCATACCTCACACAACGTACTTTAGACAACAAAGACCTACATGGCGGAGTTGCCAGAAAGAAAAACCTGATGCCTTCTGGCACAATGTGCTTTTTGGCCACCATCAAAGAAGATATGTTTGGAGAAAAAAGGGTGAAGCCTTTGTAGAGAAGAGCACCTTGCCAACTGTGAAGCATAGAGGTGGATCCATTATGCTTCGGGGGTTGTGTGGCAGCTGGGGGCACAGGACATTGTGTGGGTGGAAGGAAGAATGGATTCCACCAAATACAAATAAATTTGAGAGGCTAATGTTCAGGAGTGAGTCCAGACATTGAAGTTGAAGAGAGGTTGGGTGTTCCAGAAAGATAATGATCCAAATCATAGCTCAAAATCAACCATGAAGGACCTCGAATAAAGACAGATGGAGGTTTTGGAACAGCCACCACAGTCCCCAGACTGTGGAGAGATCTCAAACATGCTGTACATGCAAGGAGGCCGAAGAATATTTCTGAGCGAGAGGTGTTCTGCCATGAAGAATGGGGAAAAATTCCAAAAGCAAGAATTTAGAGACTCTTAACTGGCGACAGGAAGCGTTTACCACCTGTTGCCCGAGAAGTACTAACTGACAGGGCCTTTTTTCTTTTCTTTATTATTTTGAAACTGTAAAAAATGTAAATAAATAGTCTTACTTTAAAATGTGAAGAAATTGCTTCAGTTCACTTCGATATTCATTGTAAAAGGCCTTTTGAACAGGGGGCCCCAAAACTTCTGTACCTGGCATGCCCTGACATAGAGGCAGTGCACTGATATGTGTCTCAGTGAGCACAGTGTTTCTACACAAGCTGTGACCTGAGTCTCCATTCTGGCTCTCCTCTGTCTGGGCAGGGGCTGTTGTGCTGTCTGTGTAGGCAGACTGTAGGTCTGGTTCCTCAGTAAAGTGTGGACTCTGTCATTTATTTCCAGGAGGAACTCAGGACTGCACTAGCACCACTGCAGAAGAAGCTAGAAGCCTTTAATGCAGTGAAACTAGTCTGTGATCAAACAGCAGAGCACATCAAGGTACTGTACTGAGGCCTTTAAATCACAGTGTTGAAAATGCAGCACTGGATTGTGCTGAAATGATGGTGAATAATGTTTATTCCAGAGCCAGGCCCAGCACACAGAGAGACAGATAAAGATGGTGTTTGAGAAACTCCAGCAGTACCTAAAAGAGGAAGAGGCAGCCAGGATCACTGCACTGAGGGAGGAAGAGGAGCAGAAGAGTCAGATGATGAAGAAGAAGATTGAGAAGATGACAGAAGAGATATCAACCCTTTCAGAACAGATCAGAGCCATAGAACAGGAGCTGGGAGCTGAAGACATCTCATTCCTGCAGGTAAGACCTGTTCTCTCTGCGTCTGTAGGACTCGATACAAACTGCTGTTAATGCTCGCAAACATTGATACAAAATCATTGTTACAGTATTCTCTAAAGCACCATTTCATGTAAACTAGCGAATATCATCAAATCTCTTCAAGGTTTTATCAATTATGTGAATTATAGTATCCTTTTATCATCAACCTGCTACACCCACACTAAAGCAGCTCATCACACACACTCTGTACACATATATAACCATGTTAAAGCAGCTCATCACACACACTCTGTACACATGTATAAGAATGCTAAAGCATGTTATTGTTATTGTTCTATGTCATTGTCGGGGAAGCGAGGATTAAGCATAATGAGAATCCAGAGGCTCCAACAAACAATATCCTTGTTAAGATGTTCAGCACTTTGAATAGTGAACACAAGTGGTATTGTGTGCTAGAACCCTCACTTAACCTACATATGAAATATATTTTATGTGATTTAAATTCATTATTATTAAGAATGACAAATATCAATGAAAAGGAAGGAATTGTTCCTTTTTTTGGTCTGAACACAACATATCTTACATCACATCGAAAGCATGTTCAGTAGTCTACAATCAGATATGTGGTTTCTAACACAGTATTAATGGACTGAGTATGGACGATAGTGACAATAATTCACTCTCCTTATTTCAGAGCTACAAGGACACACAAATCAGGTAAGCAAACTCCATCCTCTCTCATCAGATCCTGTGAGTGTGTGTCTCTCAGTGGGGCTGTGAGTGTGTGTCTCTCAGTGGGGCTGTGAGTGTGTGTCTCTCAGTGGGGCTGTGAGTGTGTGTCTCTCAGTGGGGCTGTGAGTGTGTGTCTCTCAGTGGGGCTGTTAGTGTGTGTCTCTCAGTGGAGCTGTGAGTGTGTGTCTCTCAGTGGGGTCAGGCTGTGAGTGTGTGTCTCTCAGTGGGGCTGTGAGTGTGTGTCTCTCAGTGGGGCTGTGAGTGTGTGTCTCTCAGTGGGGCTGTGAGTGTGTGTCTCTCAGTGGAGCTGTGAGTGTGTGTCTCTCAGTGGGGCTGTGAGTGTGTGTCTCCCAGTGGGGTGGGGCTGTGAGTGTGTGTCTCTCAGTGGGGCTGTGAGTGTGTGTCTCTCAGTGGGGCTGTGAGTGTGTGTCTCTCAGTGGAGCTGTGAGTGTGTGTTTCTCAGTGGGGCTGTGAGTGTGTGTCTCTCAGTGGGGCTGTGAGTGTGTGTCTCTCAGTGGGGCTTTGAGTGTGTGTCTCTCAGTGGGACTGTGAGTGTGTGTCTCTCAGTGGGGCTGTGAGTGTGTGTCTCTCAGTGGGGCTGTGAGTGTGTGTCTCTCAGTGGGGCTGTGAGTGTGTGTTTCTCAGTGGGGCTGTGAGTGTGTGTCTCTCAGTGGGGTTGTGTGGCAGAACGCTGGGAGGGATGGAGCCATTTTCTTACAGAATGAAGATCTGATGTTGCTGCTGATAATCTTCTATGGTAATGAAGCCACGCCCACTGCACAAGTGACTCCTGAATATTATTGCAGAGCCCAGTGCACACTGGGGGATCCAGAGAAGGTCTCAGGAGCGCTGATTGATGTGGCCAAGCACCTGGGCAATCTGAAGTACAGAGTGTGGGAGAAGATGCTGGGGACTGTTCAACACAGTGAGTACTGGGAGCAGGGAGCTCCACATTGTCACTGTACAGGGGGAATCTTCAGCACCCTTTCCACAAGCTGATGAAGCCAGTCAGAGTCATATTGGTCCTGTCTGTGTAAGAGCCCTGGAGTGAAGAGACTGAGCACCAGTCCTTAATCTCACTGATGCTCATAATAAAATGCTGCTTTAAGAGTGATGCTGTATTTAAGGGGAAGGAAAGGAGCTACACAAACACTGACAGGCTTTGCTCCCTCTTACAGGGATTATACAATGTGTGACTTATGAAATATTATCCTTTAGTTCTGGTGCATCTCTCACACATGTATCTGAGGCTATAATGTTGTTCTTGTGAAACCCAGTTTATATAATCAGGAGCCTGTTAGATTGATTCTCGGGAAAAGAGTCCAGGGCTGGTGAATAATTTGTCTTACGGCGATAATATTCTGGTCCAGAAGAGCAATGCACAAGACAATGGTCATACAGATCTTTATAGTATTTTTAAAACTCGTCATGGGAAGGAGGGGCTGTTGATACTGGCTCAATGCCAGCAGCCCCCCAGTGTAACTCAGAGTTTTACTGATAACTTACTCAGTGTCTGACATGGTGAGTTTATTTTCAATACGCATTACCCAGGAGGGAATTTACCTCCAAATACCACTTACACCTCTCCCTCATCAGTAGGTCCAGCTAAATTCCTGAAGAATGACTCATTGCCATGGGAATGGCACAGAGCATAGGGTTAGTCACATGTAATTAATACAGGCATTTAACTGTCATTCATTTTAACTGATCATACATCATACATTTGTACAATCAAGTTCTATAGGTTTAATACAAACCGCCGTTGTTAGTACCTTGTTATTCTTTTGACTCTCGGCCTGAAAGCAGAGTTTGAGCAGGGAGGGGGAACCTAGCCCAGCTTTCTGGACAAGATGTGTCCTGTTCTTCTGCACACATATGTGCAAATGCACACTTAAATGTGAAATAAACATATTTTGTAAGAAATGATAAATAACAAAACAATTAAAGGAATAATACGTAGGTTAAACGTTTTCTTTTCGCACTTTAAAGATATATGGTAATTAGCCCAACGGTTTTATTAAGTCCTTTGTTCAGCCCATTGTGTCTGACGGTTTCTCTTTGTGCAGATCAGTGCTGACGTCTCATTCTCTGTCCCTTCAGCTCCTGTGACTCTGGACCCAAACACAGCACATCCCACCCTCTCACTGTCTGAGGATCTGACCAGTGTGAGAGACAGTGATGAGGGACAGCAGGTTCCTGGTAATCCAGAGAGAGTTGATTGGGGGTGGTGTGTGCTGGGCTCTGAGGGATTCAGCTCAGGGAGACACTGCTGGGATGTAGAAGTGGGGGGTGGGGTCTGGGTGGTGGGTGTGGTTAAAGAGTCCATCAGCAGGAAAGGGGGTGTGGCTCTGAGCCCAACAGGAGGAGTGTGGGGTATAGTGCAGTACTGCAGTGGGGAATACGGAGCCCTGACCTCCACACCTAAACGCCTCACTGTGCAGAGGGACCTCCAGAGGGTCAGAGTGCAGCTGGACTGGGACAGGGGGGAGGTGTCATTCTCTGACCCCAGTAACAACACTCCTCTCTACACTTTTAAACACTCCTTCACTGAGAGACTGTTTCCATTCTTTAGACCATCGACTCACAGGATGCAGATCTGTCCACTGAAGGTGTCTGTGAGTGTAAAATAGAACTGTGGGATTGTGCTGAAATAACAGGGCTGCATTTCATCACATCTGGACATGTTTAATATACAATTTGTCAGAAACAAATGGCACATCAAAAACAAAATATTGTTCATTCTTTGAAATGTTAATGCAAACATTCTATAGTGTGTAAAATGTCTAATTTCTTTGATATAATGTTAATGTTATTGCTGAGTAATTCCTGTGTTAAATGGTGGTATTATAAGTACACTGGTGTGTGTGTGTGTGTGTGTGTGTGTGTGTGTAATGAGTAACTCCTGTGTTAAATGGTGGTATTGTAAGTACACTGGTGTGTGTGATGATTATAATAAGTGTAATAAATACACCAGTGGAGTCACTCCAGACTGCTGCTCTCTTGCAACCTGTCTATTTTTACCCCTCTTCTAAGAGGACATCAGGCTTCACCACCGGGAGAGAGAGAGGGAGAGAGAGGAAGAGAGGGAGAGGAAGGGAGAGAGGAAGAGGGGGAGAGAGGGAGGGAGAGAGAGGAGGGAGAGAGAGAGGAAGAGAGAGAGGGGAGAGAGAGAGGGGGGAGAGGGGGAGGGAGGGAGAGAGAGGAAGAGGGGGAGGGAGGGGGAGAGAGGGAGAGAGGAAGAGGGGGAGAGAGGGAGAGAGAGGGGGAGGGAGGGAGAGAGAGAGGAAGAGGGGGAGAGAGAGAGGGGAGAGAGGGGGGAGGGAGAGAGGTGGAGGAAGAGAGGGGAGAGAGGGGGAGGGAGAGAGGGGGAGGAAGAGGGGGAGAGAGGGGAGAGAGGGGGAGGGAGAGAGGGGAGAGGGGGGAGAGGGAGGGAGGGAGGGGGAGAGAGAGAGAGAGAGAGAGAGGAAGAGGGGGAGAGAGGGGGAGGGAGGGAGAGAGAGGAAGAGGGGGAGAGAGGGGAGGGAGGGGGGGAGGGAGAGAGAGAGGAAGAGGGGGAGAGAGAGAGGGGAGAGAGGGGGGAGGGAGAGAGGTGGAGGAAGAGGGAGAGAGGGGAGAGAGGGGGAGGGAGAGAGGGGGAGGAAGAGGGGGAGAGAGGGGAGAGAGGGGGAGGGAGAGAGGGGAGAGGGGGGAGGGAGAGGGGGGAGAGGGAGGGAGGGGAGAGAGGGGGAGGGAGGGAGGGAGGGGAGAGAGGGAAGGGGACAGAGAGGGAGGGAGGGGGAGAGAGAGGGAGAGAGAGGGAGGGAGGGGGAGAGAGAGAGGAAGAGGAAGAGGGGGAGGGCAGCATTTATACTCACACTCACACAACAACAGCGATTTGCTGCCATGCAAGGCACCAACCAGCTCATCAGGAGCATTAAGGGGTTAGGCGTCTTGCTCAGGGGCACTGTGACATACCCAGGGAGGGATCAAACCGGCAACCCTCCGACTGCCAGACGACTGCTCTTACCGCCTGAGCCAATGAGACGACTGCTCTTACCGCCTGAGCCAATGAGACGACTGCTCTTACCGCCTGAGCCAATGAGACGACTGCTCTTACCGCCTGAGCCAATGAGACGACTGCTCTTACCGCCTGAGCCAATGAGACGACTGCTCTTACCGCCTGAGCCAATGTCGCCCGTGTTCTGTGTTCCTGTCCTCCCGATGGGGTCAGTGTTTGAGGTAAACCATGTCATCTGCAATGTGTGTCTTGCCCACACACACATTTTGTTGAGAAGGCGCAGATAGAGTGTGAGCAGCAGTTTGGAACAGGACCACGTGTCCTGCTCTTCTGACCTGAACAGGCCAGATAATAATAATAATAATAATCATAATAATCATAATAATCATAATAATAATAATTTCTTGATATTTAGCTGACACTTTAACCCAAAGTGACTTGTATGTGATGAGACTAAGCAGGGGAGAATCCCCCTGGAGCAATGTCGGGTTAAGGGCCTTGCTCAAGGGCCCAACAGCTGTGTGTACCTTATTGTGGGCTTGAACCACCAAACTTCCAGGTCCCAGTAATGTACCTTAACCACTAGGCTACAGATCTCTGACTGGCTGCCCACTAAAAACAGCTTTTCAGTCACAGATGCATCATATTTCAGGAATTAGGCAGTTGTTCATGTGCGTCTGGGGGAGGGAGTGTCATGTTTATTTGTTCTTCTTGTTATTTATTATTATTCATATCTGGATATTTGTCATCCATTACATTGCATTTGTCTTCCCCTGTGATGTCTGTGTCTGTATGTTTCTGAGCCCTAGTCACTCCCCTGTCTGCGTGCTGCACTATTCAGGTGGTTCCAGAAATTTCCAGGTTTCAACGATTCCTTCTCAGCCTCGCTTTTTGTCTTACTTCCTGCTTTTTCACTAGTTCATGTTGTAGATAGCACTAACGTACTAATAACAACTAACATAGATATTGTACAGTACTAACTATATTAACACACTGTCTGTCTAACTAACAGTCCCTAGGTTTTGGGTAAATTAGATTTAATAACGTAACTAACAGACTAACGTTATCTCCAGTTTAGATTCTATCACTGATTATTTGCTTTGATTCAGTGAAGTTATACCGTTATCACTACGTGCCCACTCCCTAATCCGGAGCCGTTTGTATTACATGTGGGTCTGTGTGTATCCAGTCCACGTTTTCGTTTCCCCTTGTTATTGTATTACAACCCAATTATGTCCCTCACCTGTGGTTTATTTGTTAAGCCCTCCTCACTCCCATGCCCCACCTAGTATGTCACCTCCCTTCATGTATTTAAACCCCAGTCTCTGCTAGAAACTTTGTCAGAATATTGATCATATTTCAGTTGCTGATTCCTTGTGAGCCTGGATTTATTGAGATTCCTGAAGACACCCCTTTTTTCGAGTTTGCCTTGCCCCTTTGATTTGTTTGAACATCTGATTATTTGGTTTTTGATATTCATTTTCTGCTTTTGTCAACTTTGTTTTTGCCTAGCCCTTTTGAACCTCAGCCCTCTGATTTCCTGGATTTTGACCCCTGTTTTTGTTTAGTACTTTCCTTCTTGCATCTCGATTTGGTGATCTCATGGCTTGTGACTTGGACTGTAATAAAGACAATGTTTTTGGATACTCCTTGGTCTTAATTTGGGTCTCTGGGACGATACATGACAGGGATGTTTCGAAACATTAACTGTATTATGCACATTAAATAGTATGTTAATGACAACACAAGCCAGCTCTCGTCAGCCTGTTGAATTCACAAAGGAGACAGGTCTGGAGTAAGGTAAAGGTGCTAAATGTGAGGTATGGGAAAGCCTCACTTTATGGATACTGTGTCCACAGTGGCAGAGTACTGATGAACCCCTATACCTCCCATTACCCCCAATGTAGAGCAGATTCTCCACCACTTTCCTGGGGTTCCTACCACTGTTTTTTTCTTTTTTTTGCTTTGCCAGTCAGGGGTTCCAATAATTCTGGAGCCCACTGCACATCTACTATGCACACTCCAATCACACTATAATTTAGCCGCATAAAAAAAGTGAAATTCTTGATGTAGCTTAATTCTGTATCCCCTACAAAATTATACTGAATACCGTATTAAAGGTACAATAGGTAATCTTGGACTCCTAACGGTCAAGAGAGGAATTGCAGAAACAAATACGCTCAAACCACAACACTGTTGATCCCTCCCTCTTCCCTGTGAACACTGACGTTGAAACGCCATTGGCTGTGACAATTAGAACCAATTTTCCACCAATGAGCTTGAACTGTTGTACAGCTGTACCATTTTTTGGAACATAGTGCCGGCCCGTGAACTGCATATTTTGAAACCCAAATTTAAGGACTATAAACACAGGCAGAGGGTGAGTCAACATGTCAGTGAGCCTTTTTCAATGATAGGATTGGATTTACAATGGTCTTGTAACAATGTTTTAACACAAAACTCTTGCCTATTGTACCTTTAATATTTGATATATCACCCAGCCTTACCTTCAACCTCTCTTTCCTGTGACGTCTCCTTCCCTTAGTGTTTCCCTGTTGCTTTCTGTCAACGCATCAGTGACACACAACACATCAGTGACACACAACACATCAGTGACACACAACACATCAGTGACACACAACGCATCAGTGACACACAACACATCAGTGACACACAACACATCAGTGACACACAACGCACCAGTGACACACAACGTCCCAGTGGACCCATCTGTGCATCTCCCACCCCCACCCCCACCCCCACCTTCCATCAGGCACCTGAAGAGTTGGGTGTTTGGCAGGATTATACAAATGATTTCTGTGAGTTTTGTCCATGACATGTACGGTCTCTCATCTAAGTAATGTCTGCCCACTCATCCGGTGTCATCTGTGGTGGCTGGACAATCACAGATGTGTGTGTCTTCCCGTAAGAGTCAGATCACAGTGTGAGGCAGAGTAGGAGTCAGATCACAGTGTGAGGCAGAGTAGGAGTCAGATCACAGTGTGAGGCAGAGTAGGAGTCAGATCACAGTGTGAGGCAGAGTAGGAGTCAGATCACAGTGTGAGGCAGAGATGTGTTACAGATGCAAATGTTCAGGAAAGGAGGAACAGGAATGTACGCAACAGAACAAAATTCTTTTGAGTAAAAGATAAAAGTGATACAAAATGAAAGTGTGTTAATTGAGGATATCTGGGGAGTTAGGTGCAACACTCATGTTGGTGGCAGTCTTCGGTCATAGGCATACACACATGCATGTGGTACACCAAAGGACAGACAAATGACATTTCTGCCATGGGGCCAACAATCCGGAAAGTTCTCCCAGTGGATTAATAAGGAACAGTCTCAGGAATGTCTCTGACGGTTCATAGGATTTTGGATTGGGGTCAGTTTCCCATAGTATACAAACCTTCACAGTTTATGAAATTGAATGCTTACATTTCATCATTTTATAAGGTCATGTTTCAACAAGAGGGCATTTTTCTATCACAGAACAGTGACCCATGGATGACTCTTCCATGGGGGTCACTGTACCATCTTACACCAGCATCCTCATACACAAGAGCACACCCCCAAAAAAGGGCCAGTGACCATCTCATCAGATGAAGTCCTCATCTCTGTGGTCACTCCGAGCACTTGGCACTGTACTTCCCTCTAGGGTCCTTCGGCACACTTGTCCCTGGTTATGGTTATGCACTCTGCTGCACATTTCTCTGGATGAGAGTGTTTGCCAAATACCTCTAATGTAATGTAGAGTCTTGTAATGTAATGTAAAGTATTGTAAAGTAATCTAATGTACTGTACTGTAATGTAGTGTAATCTCATGTACTGTACTGTAATGTAGTGTAATCTCATGTACTGTACTGTAATGTAGTGTAATCTCGTACTGTACTGTAATGTAGCGTAATCTCATGTACTGTACTGTAATGTAGTGTAATCTCGTACTGTACTGTAATGTAGTGTAATCTCATGTACTGTACTGTAATGTAGTGTAATCTCGTACTGTACTGTAATGTAGTGTAATCTCATGTACTGTACTGTAATGTAGTGTAATCTCATGTTCTGTACTGTAATGTAGTGTAATCTCGTACTGTACTGTAGTGTACTGTAATGTAATGTAATCAATTGTACTGTACTGTACTGTAGTGTAATGTAATACTGTACTGTAATGTAGTGTAATGTAATGTAGTGTAATGTAATCAATTGTACTGTACTGTACTGTAGTGTAATGTAATACTGTACTGTACTGTAGTTAATGTAATACTGTACTGTACTGTAGTGTAATGTAATGTAATGTAATGTAATCTATTGTACTGTACTGTACTGTAATGTAGTGTAATGTAATGCTGTACTGTACTGTAGTGTAATGTAATACTGTACTGTACTGTAGTGTACTGTAATGTGGTGTAATGTAATGTAATGTAATCTATTGTACTGTACTGTACTGTAATACTGTACTGTACTGTAGTGTAATGTAGTGTAATCTCATGTACTGTACTGTAATGTAGTGTAATCTCGTACTGGACTGTAATGTAGTGTAATGTAATGTAATCTATTGTACTGTACTGTACTGTAGTGTACTGTAATGCTGTATTGTACTGTAGTGTAATGTAATACTGTACTGTACTGTAGTGTACTGTAATACTGTACTGCAGTGTAATGAGGAGGGTGGCTGACTGAGGCCCTCATCATCTGGGCAGGTACTCTGAAGGCAGGCCGGAGTGGTTCCTCTCCCGGAGGGCCTGGTCCACGGTCCGGATGTAGCCGTCGATGAGCCGCCTCATCTCCGGGGTGAAGGGGTGGAGGGGGCGCTGGCGGCCGGCTGGGCGTTTGAAGTGGCCGTCCTGGTTGATCTCGGTGCAGAGCAGCCTCTCTGGGCTCACGCTGGTGTTGAGGAAGGAGGTGAGTGTGTGCAGCGTGGGGAACAGCGCCCCCTGCAGCTCCTCGTAGTGCAGCACCAGCAGCCTGCGGCTGAAGCGCAGCCAGTCCAGCACATGGGACGCCCACCAGGGGGCGTAGCTGCCCACAAACTCCGGCCACTCTGCAGGGAGAGGCAGGCGCTCACACACACAGCCTACACAACACGCTGCAGATATGTTACACACGTGTGCACAGTGCTGCAACCACACACCCACAAGCACACGCTTCACATGCAAAACGGATGGAACACACACCAAACTGGAGACTCACTCTCACTCACTCACTCACTCACTCACTCACTCACTCACTCACTCACACTCACACACACACACACTCACACACACACACACACACACACACACTCACACACACACACACACACACAGTACCTTGGCCCCTCCAGTGCTGCTCGGAGGCGTAGCCCATGTGTCCTGCACACTTGCGGTTGAACTCGGCCAGCAGGCAGCGGTACGGGTTGCGGATCAGCAGCACGGCGGCGTCGTACATCTCCATCTCGTGCCTGCCGCTCTCGTGCGTCTTCACGCAGATCGTGCGTCATGATTGTCACGTTTCATGTTTGTCATGTCATGTTTTATGTTTAGTCATTGTCTTAGTTACGTTATTGTCATGTCACATATTATGTTAGTCTAGCCTCACCACGTTTTTATGTTTTATTTCTTGTTACATTTCATTGTCATGTCATGTTATGTTTCATGTTTAGTTCTTGTTACCATTTATTCTTAATCTTGCCATGTCATGTTATATAGTTTATTGTCATTGTTTTGCAAATGTTATGTCACAATTTATGTTCCATGTTATGTTGTACTGTTCATTGATTTAGCATACACTTTTTCGTGTCTTTCTGCAAACCTTGCATTCCTGCTTTCTCTCTCTCCCTTTCTGTCACTCACACCCTAATTGTTTCAATTTCCCTTGTCTATTTACTAAATCTACTAATGCTAGATCAGGATTGGGTAATACTAACATACTAATCATGTGTTCATGTTACCTTACGTTTCTTGTGCATGTCATTTACTAATTTACTAATGCTAGAGAAGGATAGGTTTATTACTAACGATTACTAATTACCTCGTTAACTTGTCAATCCTCCACTCCTAATTTCCATTCTCTTGCTGCTCTCAAGCTAGTTGTCTACACCTGTCTACACCTGCATAAAAGCTCAGTTTCATGTCATGTCTGTGCGAAATTGTTTGTTTGTTTGTTGTGCATTCTTTTGAGCGGTTATACCAAGCCATTTTCTACTCGTTACGATCCAAGCCTGTTTACCGACCAAAGATTATTGACATCTGTTTTGTTGACCATTGCCTGCCTGTACCACATCTTTGCCTGCTGTTTTTTTTGTACTTTTGCCCCGCGGAGCAGACTTCGGTCTTGACTCTTGCACCGTCATTGATCCTGAGCCAGCATACCGTCTGCCTGTACTTCTGCCCTGCTGACAGCTTTCCTGGCTACCGGACTTTTTGCATGGTGTACCGACTACGAGACTGCCTTCTCCCTCGGTACAGCGCTTTGGTTTTCTGGCTGGATATTTACGTGTATGAACATTGCTTGTTTTTGACTACGCTCCCTGACGGGACTTTATTACACAACTGTTTCTGAGTCGTGCATTTTGGGTCCAAACCCCCCACGCACCCGTCTCAATGATGAATCTATAAGCCTATGATAAAGCGAGCAGTAGGCTATGAGATGTGAGAACACATGACTCTCTGACCGTACTGACAGGGCCTTGCGCTGTGGCCCCGGTTTCAGGCCCACGCTCACCTTGCACAGGTGTCTGGTACACCTGGCAGAACTCTGCGGGGTTGCTGCCGTTGGCCGCGGTGCAGAGCGAGTCTTCGGCCGGCTCCTGGAGGGAGAACGCAGCGGTGGCGTAGCCGCAGAAACAGTCTGGCGTCTGGAGAACGGCCAGCGGGAGCTCCTGGAGGAACAAAAACCAAAGAAGAAGAGACGAGATGCAACACCAGCGTGAGACCGGAGAATAATATGGACCAAGTGCCTGTGACGTCACCCACTGATTACCCACGGGCTGATTACTGATTACCCACGGGCTGATTACTGATTACCCACAGCCTGATTACTGATTACCCCCGGGCTGATTACTGATTACCCCCGGGCTGATTACTGATTACCCCCGGGCTGATTACTGATTACCCCCGGGCTGATTACTGATTACCCACGGGCTGATTACTGATTACCCCCAGGCTGATCACTGATTACCCCCAGGCTGATTACTGATTACCCCCGGGCTGATTACTGATTACCCACGGGCTGATTACTGATTACCCCCAGGCTGATTACTGATTACCCCCGGGCTGATTACTGATTACCCACGGGCTGATTACTGATTACCCCCAGGCTGATTACTGATTACCCCCGGGCTGATTACTGATTACCCACGGGCTGATTACTGATTACCCACGGGCTGATTACTGATTACCCCCGGGCTGATTACTGATTACCCCCAGGCCTATTACTGATTACCCATGGGCTGATTACTGATTACCCCCGGGCTGATTACTGATTACCCACGGGCTGATTACTGATTACCCACGGGCTGATTACTGATTACCCCCGGGCTGATTACTGATTACCCCCGGGCTGATTACTGATTACCCCCGGGCTGATTACTGATTACCCCCGGGCTGATTACTGATTACCCCCGGGCTGATTACTGATTACCCACGGGCTGATTACTGATTACCCACGGGCTGATCACTGATTACCCACGGGCTGATTACTGATTACCCACAGGCTGATTACTGATTACCCCCGGGCTGATTACTGATTACCCCCGGGCTGATTACTGATTACCCCCGGGCTGATTACTGATTACCCACGGGCTGATTACTGATTACCCCCGGGCTGATCATTGATTACCCACGGGCTGATTACTGATTACCCACGGGCTGATTACTGATTACCCACGGGCTGATTACTGATTACCCACGGGCTGATTACTGATTACCCACGGGCTGATTACTGATTACCCACGGGCTGATTACTGATTACCCCCGGGCTGATTACTGATTACCCCCGGGCTGATCACTGATTACCCACGGGCTGATTACTGATTACCCCCGGGCTGATTACTGATTACCCACGGGCTGATTACTGATTACCCCCGGGCTGATTACTGATTACCCACGGGCTGATTACTGATTACCCCCGGGCTGATTACTGATTACCCCCGGGCTGATTACTGATTACCCCCGGGCTGATTACTGATTACCCCCGGGCTGATTACTGATTACCCCCGGGCTGATTACTGATTACCCCCGGGCTGATTACTGATTACCCCCGGGCTGATTACTGATTACCCCCCGGCTGATTACTGATTACCCCCCGGCTGATTACTGATTACCCACAGGCTGATTACTGATTACCCCCGGGCTGATTACTGATTACCCCCGGGCTGATTACTGATTACCCCCGGGCTGATTACTGATTACCCACGGGCTGATTACTGATTACCCACGGGCTGATTACTGATTACCCCCGGGCTGATTACTGATTACCCCCCGGCTGATTACTGATTACCCCCGGGCTGATTACTGATTACCCCCGGGCTGATTACTGATTACCCCCGGGCTGATTACTGATTACCCACGGGCTGATTACTGATTTCACCCGGGCTGATCACTGATTACGCCCGGGCTGATTACTGATTACCCCCGGGCTGATTACTGATTACCCCCCGGCTGATTACTGATTACCCCCCGGCTGATTACTGATTACCCACAGGCTGATTACTGATTACCCACAGGCTGATTACTGATTACCCCCGGGCTGATTACTGATTACCCCCGGGCTGATTACTGATTACCCACGGGCTGATTACTGATTTCCCACGGGCTGATTACTGATTACCCCCGGGCTGATTACTGATTACCCCCCGGCTGATTACTGATTACCCCCGGGCTGATTACTGATTACCCCCGGGCTGATTATTGATTACCCCCGGGCTGATTACTGATTACCCACGGGCTGATTACTGATTTCACCCGGGCTGATCACTGATTACGCCCGGGCTGATTACGGATTACCCAAGGCCTGATTACGGATTACCCAAGGCCTGATTACGGATTACCCCCGGGCTGATTACTGATTACCCACGGGCTGATTACTGATTACCCCCGGGCTGATTACTGATTATCCCCGGGCTGATTACTGATTACCCCCGGGCTGATTACTGATTACCCACGGGCTGATTACTGATTACCCCTGGGCTGATTACTGATTACCCCCGGGCTGATTACTGATTACCCCCGGGCTGATTACTGATTACCCCCGGGCTGATTACTGATTTCCCCCCGGGCTGATTACTGATTACCCCCGGGCTGATTACTGACTACGCCCGGGCTGATTGCTGATTACCCCCGGGCTGATTACTGATTACCCACGGGCTGATTACGGATTACCCAAGGCCTGAATACTGATTACCCCCGGGCTGATTACTGATTACCCACGGGCTGATTACTGATTACCCCCGGGCTGATTACTGATTATCCCCGGGCTGATTACTGATTACCCCCGGGCTGATTACTGATTACCCACGGGCTGATTACTGATTACCCCTGGGCTGATTACTGATTACCCCCGGGCTGATTACTGATTACCCCCGGGCTGATTACTGATTACCCCCGGGCTGATTACTGATTTCCCCCCGGGCTGATTACTGATTACCCCCGGGCTGATTACTGACTACGCCCGGGCTGATTGCTGATTACCCCCGGGCTGATTACTGATTACCCACGGGCTGATTACTGATTTCTCCCCGGGCTGATTACTGATTACCCCCGGGCTGATTACTGATTACCCCCGGGCTGATTACTGATCACACAGCTATGCTGCAGTGACTACAGGAGCCACAAGCACAGCACCTGGGGACTTGAGTCAGATAAGGGACATGCTAAATTTTATCTTCACAAATCATCAGTTAAATGATTACAGATATGTTGTCTTTAGCTTACATTTACATGACCTCAACCCGCATGATCTGACGGTAGCTGGAGTTTACAGTATAGCCAGTTTAATAGACTGTATGGGATCCCTGGGCATCGTCAGAAGCCCCCGGTGTTTTAAAAATCCAAACTGCTTTGCTACCGTACTGTTAAATGTAGCAATCTCTATTTCTCTCTCACCCCACCCTGAACACTGCCTGCTGACTGTCATCCCAGAGACCAACATGCCTGAAGCACATCAAAAATCATTCCCAACTCTCAATTTATAATAATAATAATATATCTTATTATTATGATTATTATTATTAGCAGTAGTAACTACTATTATTAATACTATTAGTAATAGTAATAATAGTAATAGTAATAATACTATTATTATTAGCAGATACTATTATTTGATACTATTAATATATACTATTAGATACTACTATTACAGATACTATTATTTGATACTATTAATATATGTGGATTATTACGAATACCGAATAACAAATTGAATGCAACATTCATTCATTCATCCATCCATCCATCCATCCATTACCTGAACCCGCTTATCCTGAACAGGGTCTCAGTGGGGCTGGAGCCTATCCCAGCATACATTGGGCGAAAGGCAGGAATACACCCTGGACAGGTCGCCAGTCCATCGCAGGGCACACACACCATTCACTCACACACTCATACCTATGGGCAATTTAGACTCTCCAATCAGCCTAACCTGCATGTCTTTGGACTGTGGGAGGAAACCAGAGCACCCGGAGGAAACCCACGTAAACACGGGGAGAACATGCAAACTCCGCACAGAGAGGCAAACTCCGCACAGAGAGGCCCTGGCCGACGGGGATTTGAACCCAGGACCTCCTTGCTGTGAGGCGGCAGTGCTACCCACTGCACCATCCGTATCTTGAATGCAACATAATTAAATAAAGGAATAAATGAATAAATAAATAAGTGCATCTCCTCAAAGAATCTGGAGAGCAGGGCTGGTGTGAAACTGCTGTCAGATGAGCCACTCAGACCTCAGTGGCACAATGCTGCCCCCTGCAGGAAGTGATGTCACTGATAAACAGGTTTGTCAAACAGGAAGAGAGAAGTACAGTTTCTCACACAGAGACGCTTTAGATACAAGGGGGACCTTATGAAACGATTTCACTGTATATTTTTCAGAAGTTAAAGAGTTTTTAAAGATGTTCCTTGATGTATTGTAAGTACAATGGTGTGTGTGTGTTATGTGTTGAGTGTAATAAATACACCAGTGGAGTCACTCCAGAGTGCTGCTCTTTTTACCCCTCTTCTGAGAGGACATCAGGCTTCACCACCGGGGAGAGAGGGAGGGAGAGAGAGAGGGAGAGAGGGAGAGAGGGAGAGAGAGGGGGAGAGAGGGGAGACAGGGAGAGGGGGAGAGGGAGGGAGAGAGGGGAGAGAGGGAGAGGGGGAGAAAGGGAGAGGGAGAGGGGGAGAGGGAGGGAGACGGGGAGAGAGGGAGAGGGAGTGAGGGAGAGGGAGGGAGAGAGGGGAGAGAGGGGGAGGGAGAGAGAGAGGAGGGAGGGGGAGAGGGGGGAGGGAGAGGAAGAGGGGGAGAGAGAGGGAGGGAGAGGGCGAGGAAGAGGGGGAGAGAGGGGGAGGGAGGGAGGGAGAGAGAGAGGAAGAGGAAGAGGGGGAGGGCAACATTCATACACACACTCACACACCAACAGCGATTGGCTGCCATGCAAGGCACCAACCAGCTCGTCAGGAGCATTAAGGGGTTAGGCGTCTTGCTCAGGGGCACTGTGACATACCCAGGGAGGGATCAAACCGGCAACCCTCCGACTGCCAGACGACTGAGTCTGAGTCAATGAGACGACTGCTCTTACCGCCTGAGCCAATGAAACGACTGCTCTTACCGCCTAAACCAATGAGATGACTGCTCTTACCGCCTGAGCCAATGAGACGACTGCTCTTACCGCCTGAGCCAATGAGACGACTGCTCTTACCGCCTGAGCCAATGAGACGACTGCTCTTACCGCCTGAGCCAATGAGACGACTGCTCTTACCGCCTGAGCCAATGAGACGACTGCTCTTACCGCCTGAGCCAATGAAATGACTGCTCTTACCGCCTGAGCCAATGAGATGACTGCTCTTACCTCCTGAGCCAATGAGACGACTGCTCTTACCTCCTGAGCCAATGAGACGACTGCTCTTACCGCCTGAGCCAATGAAACGACTGCTCTTACCGCCTGAGCCAATGAGACGACTGCTCTTACCGCCTGAGCCAATGAAACGACTGCTCTTACCGCCTGAGCCAATGAGACGACTGCTCTTACCGCCTGAGCCAATGAGACGACTGCTCTTACCGCCTGAGCCAATGTCTCCCGTGTTCTGTTCCTGTCCTGCCGAGGTGGACAGTGTTTGAGATAAACCATGTCATCTGCAATGTGTGTCTTGCCCTCACACACATTTTGTTGAGAAGGCGCAGATAGAGTGTGAGCAGCAGTTTGGAACAGGGCCACGTGTCCTGCTCTTCTGACCTGAACAGGCCCGATAATAATAATAATAATAATAATAATAATAATAAAAATTTGTTGTTATTTAGCTGACACTTTAATCCAAAGTGACTTGTATGTGATGAGACTAAGCAGGGGAGAATCCCCCTGGAGCAATGTCGGTTAAGGGCCTTGCTCAAGGGCCCAACAGCTGTGTGTACCTTATCGTGGGCTTGAACCACCAAACTTCCAGGTCCCAGTTATGTACCTTAACCACTAGGCTACAGATCTCTGAATGGCTGCCCACTAAAAACAGGGCAGGGGTAAGTTCTCTCAGAAACAAAGAGACAGTGGAGGTATAATTTTTGCTTCACAGATCACATTGCCAAAATTGACCCTGAAATTTGTTTTCCAATCAAAAAAGGTACAAATTAATTATATATTGCTGGTGTAGGGACTACAACTTCCACATTCCCACAGGAAAATTCCGCGACGTCCACCACGAATGACGTCTGACTTGGTTCAGCCAATCCCGTAATGGCGGGAGCAATAAACGGTCCCGTATAAGAGCAAGACACGTTCTTGGGATCTCTCTTCTGCTTCTTCTGCCTCTTCTGTTTCTTCTCTTCGACGCACCCTTTGTGGCCATTCGCTTCAGCTCATCTGCTCCGAGACTCGGACAGAGGCTGAATGCTGCACAGCGCACTACCAGGCCTACGGACACACCCAGTTACCTCGCGGTACCTACGCGGAACGCTACATCAGTTTACCCCTGCAAAGCTCACCAAAGAACAACAGCAACGAACTTTTCCACCCGGAAAAGGGACCAACGAACATCCTTCCAGCAACCGAGCGGACCAGACGACAGCGCGCGGCTAAGACGCCCCAGCCTGCGCATCTCTCCAGGACACGCATTCACAGCACCATAAGGACAGCACGTCTTTTGGATCCAATGCGTATGGACTCAGTAAGAGAACAAACATTCAGGCATAGCCAGTGTTTAGTTTAGTCTTAACTGTTTTTGTGAATCTGTGTTTCAATATTTACCATCCTACTATTGTAATGTGTTTGGTTAGCTACATATATATGTACGTGAATTGATTCGCCTTCTTTTGCGCATATATAGAGTAAAACTACTCAAGTAGTCCCATCTCACAGCTAACTCTAACTCATTACCATACCCAGACTCTAGCTTACTCAAGCTAGCTACTCCCACCTTTCCTTTGTTCAAGCGACACGCACGCTCGCGCGCGCCCACACACACACACATACACGCCCTAACTTAATCTACTAATTTACCCAACTAAATTCTCGTTAGTTTATCTGTTATGTGTTTGTATGTTTGTTTAATAAATATATTTTATTAAACCCCGGTGTCCGTTTTGGAATCGCATAGACATGAGAGCTGAGTTAAAGCAGTCTTTCGAAGAACTTCCAACCTTCAGGTTATCGTTTAATCATTAATATTGGTTATTTTAATTATTAATTAAAATACTACATTTGTGGTTAGATATTTCTGATAATAGTAATTTTATGAGACTGATTACTTTTTGCAGTTATACTGCTACACAACGTTTAACTGGCGCCCCGGTTTCGTAGAGAGTAAAATCCCTGCGTTATTTGGCGGCCCGTGCGAGGACCCTACATAATTTGGAGTCGCGTGCGAGGACCCCTACACTGGCTAGGGGTACTCTTCTATATACCGACACCAAGGTATCGCCCCAGTGACAAGGCACTTTTTGCACCTTTATTTCTGAGAGTGTACACTGTGCTAGACAGTGGCTGCTGCAGAATTGGGAGTTTTACCAGAACCAGGACTGCTGGGTGGAATTATCACGCCTGGGACAGAATCATATTACTTTAGGCCAGAGACAATAACATCTACCACACGTTCACAGACCGTGTTGTTCTCTGTCGAGGGACCGCTGTCCGCTCTAGGAGAAACAGAAGATGGGAACTTTCAGGCCAGAGAACCTGAGAGCAATGAAGACCTGTAAAACGACATTTGAATGGCTAAATATTATCAGATACATCACCATTAATTGTTATTCAGAGCAACCTGGTGGATAGTCAAAATGTATAACTCATAATCAGAATACAATGAAAGATTTTTTGACAAAGATGACATACAACAGAATTGTTTGACAAAGTACATGAAGCCGAGAGATATCACAGCTAGTGGAGTTTAAGATGGTGCCACAGGACTGGAGGATGATCTGAGACAGAGAGTGACTGAGCTCTTCTGCAATGCTGTCCCAGAAGCTGAAGAGTGACTGAGCTCTGCTCCAATGCTGTCCCAGAAGCTGAAGAGTGACTGAGCTCTGCTCCAATGCTGTCCCAGAAGCTGAAGAGTGACTGAGCTCTGCTCCAATGCTGTCCCTGAAGCTGAAGAGTGACTGAGCTCTGCTCCAATGCTGTCTCAGAAGCTGAAGAGTGACTGAGCTCTGCTCCAATGCTGTCCCAGAAGCTGAAGAGTGACTGAGCTCTGCTCCAATGCTGTCTCAGAAGCTAAAGAGTGACTGAGCTCTGCTCCAATGCTGTCCCAGAAGCTAAAGAGTGACTGAGCTCTGCTCCAATGCTGTCTCAGAAGCTAAAGAGTGACTGAGCTCTGCTCCAATGCTGTCTCAGAAGCTAAAGAGTGACTGAGCTCTGCTCCAATGCTGTCTCAGAAGCTAAAGAGTGACTGAGCTCTGCTCCAATGCTGTCCCAGAAGCTGAAGAGTGACTGAGCTCTGCTCCAATGCTGTCTCAGAAGCTGAAGAGTGACTGAGCTCTGCTCCAATGCTGTCCCAGAAGCTAAAGAGTGACTGAGCTCTGCAGCAATGCTGTCCCAGAAGCTAAAGAGTGACTGAGCTCTGCTCCAATGCTGTCCCTGAAGCTGAAGAGTGACTGAGCTCTGCTCCAATGCTGTCTCAGAAGCTGAAGAGTGACTGAGCTCTGCTCCAATGCTGTCCCAGAAGCTAAAGAGTGACTGAGCTCTGCTCCAATGCTGTCCCAGAAGCTGAAGAGTGACTGAGCTCTGCTCCAATGCTGTCCCAGAAGCTGAAGAGTGACTGAGCTCTGCTCCAATGCTGTCCCTGAAGCTGAAGAGTGACTGAGCTCTGCTCCAATGCTGTCCCAGAAGCTAAAGAGTGACTGAGCTCTGCTCCAATGCTGTCCCTGAAGCTGAAGAGTGACTGAGCTCTGCTCCAATGCTGTCCCAGAAGCTAAAGAGTGACTGAGCTCTGCTCCAATGCTGTCCCTGAAGCTGAAGAGTGACTGAGCTCTGCTCCAATGCTGTCCCTGAAGCTGAAGAGTGACTGAGCTCTGCTCCAATGCTGTCCCTGAAGCTGAAGAGTGACTGAGCTCTGCTCCAATGCTGTCCCAGAAGCTAAAGAGTGACTGAGCTCTGCTCCAATGCTGTCCCTGAAGCTGAAGAGTGACTGAGCTCTGCTCCAATGCTGTCCCAGAAGCTAAAGAGCAGATCCAGAGCCATCTGGATCTCAGCCACAGGATTTGGGGAAAAGATGGAATCCGAGACGAAGGAATAATTCAGAGATTTCTCACCAGATCGACAAAGGAGGTGCAAGAATGCAAAGCAGGGTGCATTTTTCAAAGTGAGGAAGCTTAACAATGTTGGACAAGGCTGCTTCTGGCCACAGGGAGAGCAGGCAAACAATATGGGAAATATAGATATTTTTTGTAGTAGCCAGGGCATACAATGAGGACAAGGAAATAAGATGGAGAAAGGAGAATTTATCCGATAGAGAATTGGTAATATTGTTTGTACAATCCTGGCCGTGACGCAATCAGGTGGAAATTCAGAGAGGAATACAATGCATCAGTAAAGGTTATGAAAAGGTAAATAATATCATTATGACAAATTCATATTTTGCTTACAGTAAGTACGCCAAAATAGATACTTGCTTAAATTTCATAAATTAAAATTTCTAACTCAGATCTGGTATGGTAGAAAGTCTGAAATATGTTTTTTTGGAGTAAATCACCTAAATTCACTAATCCTTAAACCGGTGGATAGCACACACTAGGACATGTGTGCCATCTACTGGTGAAAGGTTGGATGACATAATTATACTGGTGAAAAGATGGATAACATAATTACTCATATGTTTGAATTTTTCTCTTGTCGTAAGCCATGATTTGGTGAGTGGAAAGAATTTATTTTCTTCATTTGACAAATGAAGGCAATTGATTGAATGTAAAATCCATAGAATTAAGGAAAACAATCTTGCTGGAGTAGAACAAAAATTGTCTCCAATGTACAGTTTTTTACAATTGTTTTCACACTTGTCTCAATAACATGTCAAAACACTTAACACATTCACCATATCAATAAACTATTTGAACTAAACTGTGTATACTTTTGCATTGCTTTGATACAAAAGGCATTCAATCACCACTTCTTCCAAAATTCATGAATACCTCTCTCAGTCAGTGTTCACCACCAGCAAGAGTGTGTACAACTACAGCATATTTAGCAGACATTTAGATACTCTGTTCAAAACAGTTAACTTTCAGTTCAAAATCCAACAAAATTCTGATCACTGTGGATGGACTATCACTGCTGTATATGTATTGCTGAAACACCTGGCTGTCATTTCAGCGAACAACCTACCCAGGTGTTTTTTGTTTGTGCCCCGTTACCACATATACAAAAGGGGCCACCTTTGGATTGGCATTTGCATTCTTTAGCCTTGGTGGGGAAAAAGGATGCAGCCAGAGGTAGAGGAAGAAGACGTCCCGGAAGAGCAAGAACAGTTGTGTCTGATGAAATCAGGGCCACAGTTATTCAATTGATGTGTATATTACAGCAGTACTGTGATTTGAGAAGTCTCCAGAAAAAGCAGATGTATCAGTGCACATTTGTCTTTGACTCACTACAGGACCCAGCAGTAACCTCACACAGCCACACAGGGGGAAGGGGAAGAATGTTTATGCCTCAACAGGAGGATGCAATAGTTGGGATGGTCATTGTCAACAACAGCATCAGGCTAAGAGAAATATGCAACAACATAATCGCAGACAACAACATATTTCCAAACATTGACAGTGTAAGCACTACAACCATTTCAAGAGTGCTACAGAAACATCAGATCAGGATAAAACAGTTGTACACTGTCCCCTTTGACAGGAACTCTGAGGGTGTCAAGGAAAGTTTATGAAGGTATATGTGAAGGTTTATGACCACTACCCACATGACCAGATGTCACTTCTTGATGCAATGGCTGCTGGGTGTATGGACATAACAGTGGAACACATCCAGGGCTGGATAAGGCACGCAAAGAGATGTTTTCCTCGGTGTATAGCAAGAGATAACATTCGGAGTGATGTTGATGAAAATCTATGGCCAAATGCAGAGGACAGGATGGATGGGCCAGGCCAACAGTAGACTTCTGATACTCATAGGCAGTCAATATATGTGAAATTACTGTATATAGTGAAAATATTGCTATTTGGTATGTATTTGTTATTGACTGTAATGTATTTTGAGTAATTGATTGTATTGTATTTTTCTTTTCTGAACTACAGTATATTGCACTGTGAGCAAATGGCAAAATACTGTAAACCCCCTGAAGAATACTGTTGCTTTTGTGATTTGTTTCTTTATCATATATTGTTTTACATTACACAGTAAAAATTGTTATTCTGGGTTTCTGATACAGTAAAACATTCATTCATTTACAGTTTACTGTAAATTTACCACACTCAGTCAAGAGAGGCAAACCAACTTTTGTGAGAGGCAAAGGGGAGAGGAAATGTATGTATTTAGCAATGCTCCGAGTTGTTTGTGTTTTGTAGTTCATTGTACATTGAGTGACAAAGTAGTCTAATGAGAGAAAGCATATGCTATAGTTAAGGCAGCAAAAGTCACTTTTGGGTGAAATATGAAGTGTTTTGGTGGTTGAAGTGCATTTTGCACCAAATGTTAACTGATGTGCTCAGGTGTGTGTTTTTCAAAAGCACACTGTGAAGAGTTTAGAAGAAGTGGACATGGTATTGAGTGTGAAAACGATTGTAAAAAACTGAAATGATGAGTACTGTAATTTGATTACAGATTAAAAATTGATTAATTTTTCTAAAGATAATGTAGGCATTACTTAAGACCAAAGTAAAAATTAATCAGTAGTATACAGATTTTGTATAGGAAATTGTTCATTTCAGTTATAAATGTAGTTCATTCATTTTACATTTGTACATTTATTTCTATTTTATACATTAAAATGTCTTTATCCTTATTGAATATTAATGTTACCGGTATCCGGAAAAGAAAAGTTATTTTTTGATTTCGGAAAAGGTTTAAGGCTGACTGTTGTTTGATTCAGGAAACATGCTAATTCATCTGATTAAAAATTTTAGAAGTCAAGGGGGCATGACATATGGGGAGAGACATTGGCTTTGCCATATGGTCATCTTTTGATGTAGCCTATCCACTTACAGTTATGATGCATTGTGTGTTCAGAGATGCTCTTCTGTATACCACTTTTGAAATGTGTGGTTATTTGCATTACTGTCATCTTCCTCTCAGCTTTGACCAGTCTGGCCCTTCTCCTCTGACTTCTCTCATTAACACAGCATTTCTGTCTGCAGAACCTTTTTGCACCATTCTTTGAAAACTCTAAACACTAGCGTGCGTGAAAATCCCAGGCGATCAGCAGTTTCTGAGACACTCAAACCACCTTCTCTGCCACTAACAATCATTCCACGGTCAAAGTTACTTCGATCACATTTTTTTCCCCATTCTGATGGTTGATGTGAACATTAACTGAAGCTCCTGACCCATATTTGCATGATTGTATGCATTGCTCTGCTACCACACAATTGGCTGATCAGATAATTGCATTAATAAGTAGGCACAATAAAGTAAAACTCTTCCTTATGTTCTCAGTGAGTGTATATCTATTATTTTTCTAGCCTAAATGTGAATAGAGCGACACATTTTGACAGGCATGTTTCCATTCCAGAGCTTAACCGGATTGGCCAGATGATGGCACTATAGGAATGAGGTCATCATTTTTACTTTTGTGGGCTATAAACGGATTGGCCTATTCTCTAAATTCTTTTTTCCTCATATTCCTTGGCTCTAAAAACAACTTTGCCATACTGGATTTTCTGCTAATTAGCTTTTTAAAACAAATAAATAAATAAATAAAAAACCCTTAAAATGTGTAATCTCCTACAAATCTCTACAATGTTTTATGTGCTAACTCCATAGAGCTTCTTCAAATGATTATTATGAATTTTGATTTGCAATATGGCTGCATAAACTGATGTGGGTATGCCTTATCACAAAAATGCTAATAACTTCAGGGAGCAAAATCTGATCCAGACAATAATGGTAAAACAAAGCATGTACAATGGCCACCTGTCAATGGGTAGTGTTACGGGGGAAAATGTGAAAATGGCCGTAACCCAAAAACCTAATCATCAAATAGCTTGACATTGTCTATGCTGTGTTTTGGCCACAGGTCCAGACAGGCAATATATGAAACTTCAAAAAACATGGCCACCATCAACCAATCACAGTTCAGCACTCCAAGGTTCAGTCATCTTGAAATGTGTACTACTGATCACTTTGCCCCAGCATACATAACTTTGTGAGAATTGGCCAATAGGGGGTGCTACACTAAGACATTAAACTTTCGAGCACTTCAACATCAGTATTTCTCACTATGTATGAACTGCTGTAATGAGCATACATGTCTCTGCCTGAAAACTCATTTGCCTCAATAATCCACCAAGTCTGCCATATAGGATTTTAACTAATTTTCATTTATTGAAAAATGCGTATTCTCCGACAAAGGTACCGATAGGTAATTTCGAACTCCTAACGGTCAAGAGAAGAATTGTAACAACAAACAACCTCAGACCACAACACTGTTTAAGCTTCCCACAATCTATGAATATAACGTGTAATATAAAGCGTTATTATTCAGTTGTGCTCTCATGCACTGTTTTGGAAAGCTGACAATGACAAACGCAACAGAGCCTGCCGTCTTTTCGTAATGTTCTCGTAAGAAAATGTTCGCCGAACAGGTGAGTTTATGAAATTTTTACTTCAGTGTGCTGGACAACACTATATGTTTTGTCTTTTTGAAGTTTTCACTTGAGCTAACCAACTATATTGTGAGCAAGTAAGTTAGTTGGCTATGTAACTAGCTGGCTATATAATTAAGATATGATAGTCCACCACCAACGATGCAACTATAACTTACAGTTGAGTTAAATAAAGGTTTGGCTAAACACAGATGATTGAACTCTGTATAGTATTGCTTATCTGGTCTGGCCTAAAAAACAATACCAGCTATTAGCTATTACTAATAGTAATAGTATTCCTAGTTGGCTTACAGAATTTACAAATATCCACCTGAAGCACAACGCTTGTGCAATTGTGACTATGTTCGTATTGCCTATATTTTAGTGTAAGTGGGGATATTTGTAAATTCTTCAAGCTAACTACAGCTAATTTGCTTGTTGCTACCGATAACAAACTGGTATGGTTTAAGAATTAGATTTGTAGTCTTCGCTTGGATAATAAGCAATAGTATACAGTGATACATTTCAGTGATGCTTGTCTGGAGTGCAATGTGGGCAGCTACACGAGAATAAGCCCCCACGCCATTGGCTGTGGTAGTTAGAACTCATTTTCAACCAATGAGCTTGAAATGTTGTACAGCTGTTTTGATACAGAGTGACAGCCCGACAAATGTACACTTTTAAACCCAAATTTAATTACTATAAACACAGGCAGAGGGTGAGGCAACATGTCAGTGAGCCTTTTTCAATGATAGGAAGGGATTTACAATGGTCTTGTAACAATGTTTTAATACAAAACTCTTACATATTGTATTTTTAAAATGCTTCTCAACAAAAATTGACCAATTTGCATATTGCTATGATCTCATTCATACAGGCCTACTGTAAGTCATTCTGGATAAAAGTGCAGAAGCAGATATATATAGCCGACAGTATGTACGTATATGGGCTGATACATAATTATTCATATTTGTCCAAAAGTAATTGACCAATAAAACAACAGCATGGGCGGCCTGTTGCGTAATGGTTAAGGTATATGACTGGGACCCGCAAGGTCGGTGGTTCAAACCCCATTATAGCCACAATAAGATCCGCACAGCCGTTGGGCCCTTGAGCAAGGCCCTTAACCCTGCATTGCTCCTGGGGAGGACTGTCTCGTGCTTAGTCTAACCAACTATCACTTTGGATAAAAGTCACTTTGGATAAAAGCATCTACCAAATGCCATTAATGTAATGTAGTGCATGGCTAACTACTCTGCATTCACAGTCACTCAATGATTGTGTCATTCACAAACCACCAAGAAAATGGAGGAATGCATTTTATGATTTGTATGTAATATATACAACTAATGTTTCAAAGATCTGTGCTGATACCTTGATGGAGAGCAGGCTAATGTTAGCATTAGGGCTGATCAATTTCATTTCCTGTCTTTTGAGGCTTTCAGCAAATGTAAATATTTCACTTAAAACATAGTTTTCTGTGGTTCATTTCCTTAGTTTTTACACCGGAAGGTTGAATAAATACAGAATCTATTCTAGCAACACTGAGGCTGAAGTTATAATTCTGTGTGACTCCAATGGCAAATACCTCAACAAAAGGCGGCTATTCCCTGGGAGAAAGGTTATGAAGCTTTGCTACCCAACAATACAGACTGCCCTGGAACTACTGTCACAGCAAAGACTGGGAGAGGCCAAACACATCCTGATCCACACGGGGACCAACGACCTGAGCACACGCAGGATTGACGTAGCCAAGGCCCTGAATCAGGCGGCAGTTAAGGCCACACACCCAGGACCTCCTTGCTGTGAGGCGGCAGTGCTACCCACTGAACCATCCGTATCTTGAATGTGACAGAATTAAATAAAGGAATAAATGAATAAACTCAGACCTCAGTGGCACAATGCTGCCCCCTGCAGGAAGTGATGTCTCTGATAAACAGGTGTGTCAAACAGGAAGAGAGAAGTACAGTTTCTCACACACAGACGCTTTAGATACACGGGGGACCGTATGAAACAATTTCACTGTATATTTCTCAGAAGTTAAGGAGTTTTTAAAGATGTTCCTTGATGAATAAATATAGACAGGGGAGAGCAGAGATTTGGTATTCATTTAGAGACATTTCATTTTTAACAGCAGTGAAGGAAAGTGAAACTAAACTACAGATTTAGGAGAAGCCATTACTGAGCTCAGAACAGAGCGAGACAGAATGGCATCTGGATCCTCTCTCCTGGAAGAGGAGCTCTCCTGTCCTGTGTGCTCTGAAATATTCAGGGATCCTGTTCTTCTGAGTTGCAGTCACAGCTTCTGTAAGGCCTGTCTGCAGCAGTACTGGGATCAGAAGGGATCTCGGGAGTGCCCAGTTTGCAGGAGAAGAGCTTCTAAGGAACATCCTCCCTGTAACCTGTCTCTGAGGAATACCTGTGAGGCGTTCTTAAAGGAGAGAAGTCAGAGAGCTGAAGCAGGATCTGAAGTGCTCTGCAGTCTGCACAGTGAGAAACTCAAACTCTTCTGTCTGGATGATCAAACACCCATCTGTGTTGTCTGTCAAACTTCAAGAAAACATAGAACTCATGTAATGCTACCAGTCCAGGAGGCTTCTGAAGAGTTTAAGGTAAATGTTTGAGAACAGAATTTTATTTAATTAATATTTATCAGATGTTTAGAAAGTTTATATTTTTAGTGCTATCATCTGCTGAGAGCTTGGAGAATGCTCTCTGTATGACTGAAAACATGAAGAAATGTGTCAGAAATACAGTCATATCTTCATTCTTCATTTTTTAAAAATGATTTAGAATTTCTAATTAAGAAATAATTAACATTAATTCCAAAGGTTTATGTTCTGCAAAAGGAGCCATTTTAGTTCTCAGGCCTGACTGCAGTTTGAGCGTCTAACTACATGTCACATGACTGACAGAGAGAGACAGGAGGGAGGGGCAGGAGTGTGGAGACATTCTCAGAGCTGTGTTAAGGAGCAGTGCTCAGCAAGGGGTCAAAGTTCATGCCTCAGGTTATTATGTCACTAGAGACTAAGGATACAGCACATTAAACTTGGGACAAGTTCATTTTACAACCTTTGTGAATTAAATTTTCACCAAAAAATACAATACAAAATTAGTGGTTTAACAATCTGCAGTCACACCCGTTTACAGTGGTGTGCAAAAATTTGGGCACCCCTGGTTCAAATGTCTGTTACAATAAATCTGTATGTGTTTGAAAGCAACCCTGAACTCTAAATGGTTAGTTAGACATGAGGCAAAATTTAAACAAGACACACAAAAACAAAAACATGATTACTAAGATGATTTACTCATTAGAACTTCAATGAGGCAGATGAGTACTTTTTATTCAGAAGTAACTCCATGACTTATAAAGTATCCAACTACAGTGGCTGTTCTGTCTGGTGTTAATAACCGTGGGTTCATATAAACAGATGAAGATGGTTAATTTCCACCAAGAAGGAGAAGACTACATAAAAACTTTCAATGTTCAAACTACCCATTTCCACTGTCAGAAATGTTATTACAAAATGGTTGAAGTCAAGGAAAGGTCTGGAAGACCAAAAAAGATTTCAAATAGAATGGCCTGAGAACTGGTGAGAAATGCATATTACTTGCGTTCGACTAAATCCTTTTATACCACTGGCAATGAGTATACTATACTGCTCCATGTTTCCCATTCTCACTGTGTCACATGGTCTGTCAGACCAAAGCCCTGTAGTCATTTGTGGTCTTAGACTGCCACCTTGTGGCATAAGGTTGTTAGTAGGTAATGCATATGTTATATATAATTTTATAGTAACATTGCTAGTATTGCTGCCATTTTATAAGTAATGTTGTAATCTCTGTAATGTAATGCAATGTTGCAGTCTTCTACATATTTGTTTAATGCATTCATGAGGCTGACCATATTTTATTGTATTTGTTTCATTTACACACACACACACACACACACACACACACGTCACACACACACCATAATGCAACAATTTCCACCTGCAAATGTTGATTAAATAATCGAAAGGAAGTCTGAAGTTGGGTTTGGGTAGAACCTGTCACATCACGTACATCATACCTCACACAACGTACTTTAAACAACAAAGACCTACATGGCAGAGTTGCCAGAAAGAAAAGCCTGAAGCCTTCTCGTACAATGTGCTTTTTGGCCACCATCAAAGAAGATATGTTTGGAGAAAAAATGGTGAAGCCTTTGTAGAGAAGAGCACCTTGCCAACTATGAAGCATGGAGGTGGATCCTTTATGCTTTGGGGTTGTGTGGCAGCTGGGGGTACAGGACATTGTGTGGGTGGAAGGAAGAATGGATTCCACCAAATACAAATACATTTGAGAGGCTAATGTTCAGTAGCTGCGATGGACTGGTGACCTGTCCAGGGTGTATTCCTGCCTTTTGCCCAATGTATGCGGGGATAGGCTGATAAGTTGAAGAGAGGTTGGGTGTTCCAGCAATATAATGATCCAAAGCATACCTCAAAATCAACCTCAAAGAATAGACAGATGAAGGTTTTGGAACAGCCACCACAGTCCCCAGACAGTGGAGAGATCTCAAACATGCTGTACATGCAAGGAGGCCGAAGAATATTTCTGAGCGAGAGGTGTTCTCCCAGGAATAATGGGGAAAAATTCCAAAAGCAAGAATTTAGAGACTCTTAACTGGCTACAGGAAGCGTTTACCAGCTGTTACAAAGTACTAACTGACAGGGTTCCCAAACTGTGCACAGGGCCTTTTTCTTTTCTTTATTATTTTGAAACTGTAAAAAATGTAAATAAATAGTCTTGCTTTAAAATGTGAAGAAATTGCTTCAGTTCACTTAGATATTCATTGTAAAAGGCTTTTTGAGCAGGGGGCCCCAAAACTTCTGTACCTGGCATGTCCTGTCATAGAGGCAGTGCACTGATATGTGTCTCAGTGAGCACAGTGTGTCTACACAAGATGTGACCTGAGTCTCCATTCTGGCTCTCCTCTGTCTGGGCAGGGGCTGTTGTGCTGTCTGTGTAGGCAAACTGTGGGTCTGGTTCCTCAGTAAAGTGTGGACTCTGTCATTTCTTTCCAGGAGAATCTCAGGACTGCACTAGCACCACTGCAGAAGAAGCTAAAAGCCTTTAATGCAGTGAAACTAGTCTGTGATCAAACAGCAGAGCACATCAAGGTACTGTACGAGGCCTTTAAATCACAGTGTTGAAAATGCAGCACTGGATTGTGCTGAAATGATGGTGAATAATGTTTATTCCAGAGCCAGGCCCAGCACACAGAGAGACAGATAAAGATGGTGTTTGAGAAACTTCAGCAGTACCTAAAAGAGGAGGAGGCAGCCAGGATCACTGCACTGAGGGAGGAAGAGGAGCAGAAGAGTCAGATGATGAAGAAGAAGATTGAGAAGATGACAGAAGAGATATCATCCCTTTCAGAACAGATCAGAGCCATAGAACAGGAGCTGGGAGCTGAAGAGGTCTCATTCCTGCAGGTAAGACCTGTTCACTCTGCGTCTGTAGGACTCTATACAAACTGCTGTTAATGCTCGCAAACATTGATACAAAATCATTGTTACAGTATTCTCTAAAGCACCTTTTCACATAAACTAGCAAATATCATCAAATCTCTTCAAAGTTTTATCAATTATGTGAATTATAGTATCTTTTTATCATCAACCTGCTACACCGACACTCTGTACATATGTATAACCATGTTAAAGCAGCTCATCACACACACTCTGTACACATGTATAACCATGTTAAAGCAGCTCATCACACACACTCTGTACACATGTATAACCATGTTAAAGCAGCTCATCACACACACTCTGTACACATGTATAACCAGGTTAAAGCAGCTCATCACACACACTCTGTACACATGTATAACCATGGTAAAGCAGCTCATCACACACACTCTGTACACATGTATAACTTTGTTAAAGCAGCTCATCACACACACTCTGTACACATGTATAACCATGTTAAAGCAGCTCATCACACACACTCTGTACACATGTATAACCATGTTAAAGCAGCTCATTTATTGTTCTATGTCATTGTCGGGGAAGCGAGGATTAAGCATAATGACAATCCAGAGGCTCCAACAAACAATATCCTTGTTAAGATGTTCAGCACTTTGAATACTGAACACAAGTGGTATTGTGTGCTAGAACCCTCACTTAACCTACATATCAAATATTTTTTATGTGATTTAAATTCATTATTATTAAGAATGACAAATATCAATGAAAAGGAAGGAATTGTTCCTTTTTTTGGTCTGAACGCAACATATCTTACAACACATCGAAAGCATGTTCAGTAGTCTACAATCAGATATGTGGTTTCTAACACAGTATTAATGGACTGAGTATGGACCATAGTGAGAATAATTCACTCTCCTTATTTCAGAGCTACAAGGACACACAAATCAGGTAAGCAAACTCCATCCTCTCTCACCAGGTCCTGTGAGTGTGTGTCTCTCAGTGGGGCTGTGAGTGTTTGTCTCTCAGTGGGGTCAGGCTGTGAGTGTGTGTCTCTCAGTGGGGCTGTGAGTGTGTGTCTCTCAGTGGGGCTGTGAGTGTGTGTTTCTCAGTGGGGCGGTGAGTGTGTGTCTCTCAGTGGGGCTGTGAGTGTGTGTCTCTCAGTGGGGCTGTGAGTGTGTGTTTCTCAGTGGGGCTGTGAGTGTGTGTCTCTCAGTGGGGCTGTGAGTGTGTGTCTCTCAGTGGGGCTGTGAGTGTGTGTCTCTCAGTGGGGCTGTGAGTGTGTGTCTCTCAGTGGGGCTGTGAGTGTGTGTCTCTCAGTGGGGCTGTGAGTGTGTGTCTCTCAGTGGGGCTGTGAGTGTGTGTCTCTCAGTGGAGCTGTGAGTGTGTGTCTCTCAGTGGGGTCAGGCTGTGAGTGTGTGTCTCTCAGTGGGGCTGTGAGTGTGTGTCTCTCAGTGGGGCTGTGAGTGTGTGTCTCTCAGTGGGGCTGTGAGTGTGTGTCTCTCAGTGGGGCTGTGAGTGTGTGTCTCTCAGTGGGGCTGTGAGTGTGTGTTTCTCAGTGGGGCTGTGAGTGTGTGTCTCTCAGTGGGGCTGTGTGGCAGAACCCTGGGAGGGATGGAGCCATTTTCTTACAGAATGAAGATCTGATGTTGCTGCTGATAATCTCCTATGGTAATGAAGCCACGCCCACAGCACAAGTGACTCCTGAATATTATTGCAGAGCCCAGTGCACACTGGGGGATCCAGAGAAGGTCTCAGGAGCGCTGATTGATGTGGCCAAGCACCTGGGCAATCTGAAGTACAGAGTGTGAGAAGATGCTGGGGACTGTTCAATACAGTGAGTACTGGGGGCAGGGAGCTCCACATTGTCACTGTACAGGGGGAATCTTCAGCATCCTTTCCACAAGCTGATGAAGCCAGTCAGAGTCATATTGGTCCTGTCTGTGTAAGAGCCCTGGAGTGAAGAGACTGAGCACCAGTCCTTAATCTCACTGATGCTCATAATAAAATGCTGCTTTAAGAGTGATACTGTATTTAAGGGGAAGGACAGGAGCTACACAAACACTGACAGGCTTTGCTCTCTCTTACAGGGATTATACAATGTGTGATTTATGAAATATTATCCTTTAGTTATGGTGCTTCTCTTACACATATATCTGAGGCTATAGTGTTGTTCTTGTGAAACACAGTTTATATCATTAGGAGCCTGTTAGATCGATTCTCGGGAAAAGAGTCCAGGGCTGGTGAATAATTTGTTTTACGGCAATAATATTCTGGTCCAGAAGAGCAATGCACAAGACAATGGTCATACAGATCTTTATAGCATTTTTAAAACTCGTCATGGGAAGGAGGGGCTGTTGATACTGGCTCATTGCCAGCGCCCCCCACTGTAACTCAGAGTTTTACTGATAACTTACTCAGTGTCTGACATGGTGAGTTTATTTTCAATACTCATTACCCAGGAGGGAATTTACCTCCAAATACCACTTACACCTCTCCCTCATCAGTAGGTCCAGCTAAATTCCTGAAGAATGACTCATTGCCATAGGAATGGCACAGGGCATAGGGTTAGTCATATGTAATTAATACAGGCATTTAACTGTCATTCATTTTCACTGATCATACATCATACATTTGTACAATCAAGTTCTATAGGTTTAATACAAACCGCCGTTGTTAGTACCTTCTTTTTCTTTAATATATATGTTTGACTCTCGGCCTGAAAGCAGAGTTTGTGTCACGTTTCAGGTCTGTCTCGCCATGTTTTATGTTGATTTATGTTTATTTATGTTGTCTTAGTCACGTAGTGTCTTATCATGTATTATGTTGTCTAGGTTCGTCATGTTGTTTAGTTATGTTTCGTTACGATTTATTTTCTTGTCATGTTTAGTTATGTCTCGTTACGATTTATTTTCTTGTCATGTCTAGTTATGTTTTCGTACGATTTTATTACCTGGTTATGTTGAGTGATTATCGTCTTAGTTTCGCTTTGTGTTATGTTTTGATGCATGTTTATTCTTACGTTAACTGGTCGTTGTTATGCATACACTTTTACATGTTTTTCCGCAAACCTTGCGTTCCGCCTTTTCTCTCTCTCTCTCTCTCTCTCTCTCTCTCTCTCTCTCTCTCTCTCTCTCTCTCTCTCTCGTTCTGTCATTCACTCCCCTGTTTCCATTTCTCTATTTACTAAAACTACTAACGCTAGATCAGGATTGGGTAGAGACTAACAAACTAATCATGTGTTCATGTTACCTTACGTTTCTCGTGCATGTCATTTACTAATTTACTAATGCTAGGGCAGGATAGGTTTATTACTAACGATTACTAATCTCCTTGTTAAACTTGTCATCCATCGCACCTGTTTTCCATTTCCTTGCTACGCTCTAACTAATTGTCTACACCTGTCTACACCTGCATTTATAGCCCAGTCGCGCAACTGTTCACTGCGAAATTGTCTGCCTCTGTTTACCACGCAACTCTTGAGCATTTACCACTATTGATTACACGTTACGATCCAAGCCTGTTACCGACCATTGTTTATTGATTTCTGTTTTGTGACCATCGTTTGTTTTTTGACTCCGTCCTCGCCTACCGTTTTTGTACTTTTGCTTCGCTGATTGTTTCATGGTTTCGACTCCCGCTTCGTCCACGACTACGCCTCTGCCTGCTGTCCGTCTGTTCATCTGCCCCGCTGACAGCTCTCCTGCTACCGGACCTCCCTGCACGTCTACCGACTACGAGTTTGCCTCTTCCCTCGGCACCGTGCTTTTTGTTTGGCTGGATCTACGTGTATGGACTTTGCTTGTGTTGACTACTCTCCTGGGATTCATCCCGAATAAAGCACTGAGGCTTATATTACTATTGTTTCTGAGTCGTGCATTTTGGGTCCAACCCCCACGCACCCGTCTCAGTTTGAGCAGGGAGGGGGAACCTAGCCCAGCTTTCTGGACAAGATGTGTCCTGTTCTTCTGCACACGTATGTGCAAATGCACACTTAAATGTGAAATAAACATATTTTGTAATAAATGATAAATAAAAAACACTTAAAGGAAAAATACGTAGGTTAAATGTTTTCTTTTCCCACTATATGGTCATTAGCCTAACTGTTTTATGAAGTCCTGTGTTCAGCCCATTGTGTCTGACGGTTTCTCTTTGTGCAGATCAGTGCTGACGTCTCATTCTCTGTCCCTTCAGCTCCTGTGACTCTGGACCCAAACACAGCACATCCCACCCTCTCACTGTCTGAGGATCTGACAAGTGTGAGACGCAGTGATGAGGGACAGCAGGTTCCTCGTAATCCAGAGAGATTTGATGGGTGGTGTTGTGTGCTGGGTTCTGAGGGATTCAGCTCAGGGAGACACTGCTGGGATGTAGAAGTGGGGGGTAGGGCCTGGTGGGTGGGTGTGGTTAAAGAGTCCTTCAGCAGGAAAGGGGGTGTGTATGCGAGCCCAGCAGGAGTGTGGGGTATATGCAACCCTGACCTCCCCACATACACTCCTCACTGTGCAGAGGGACCTCCAGAGGGTCAGAGTGCAGCTGGACTGGGACAGGGGGGAGGTGTCATTCTCTGACCCCAGTGACAACACTCCTCTCTACACTTTTAAACACTCCTTCACTGAGAGACTGTTTCCATTCTTTAGTCCGTCTACTCACGGGATGCAGATCTGTCCACTGAAGGTGTCTGTGAGTGTAAAATAGAACTGTGGGATTGTGCTAAAATAACAGGGCTGTATTTCATCACATCTGGACATGTTTAATATACAATTTGTCAGAAACAAATGGCACATCAAAAACAAAATATTGTTAATTCTTTGAAATGTTAATGAAAACATTCTATAGTGTGTAAAATGTCTAATTTCTTTGATATAACGTTAATATTATTGCTGAGTAATGGTGGTATTGTAAGTACACTTTGTGTGCGTGTGCGTGTGCGTGTGTGCGTAATGAGTAACTCCTGTGTTAAATGGTGGTTTTGTAAGTAGTGTGTGTGTGGTGTGTGTGTGATGAGTTGAGTGCAATAAATACACCAGTGTCACTCCAGAGTGCTGCTCTTTTCCATCTGTCTATTTTTACCTTCTGAGAGAACATCAGGCTTCACCACCAGGGAGAGAGGAAGGGAGAGAGGAAGAGGGGGAGAGAGGGAGGGAGAGAGAGGAAGAGGGAGAGAGGGGAAGAGAGGGAGGGAGAGAGAGGAAGAGGAAGAGAGGGAGAGGGAGGGAGAGAGAGAGAGGAAGAGAGGGAGAGGGAGGGAGAGAGAGAGGAAGAGAGGGAGAGGGAGGGAGAGAGGGAGAGAGGAAGTGGGAGAGGGGAGAGGGGAGGGAGAGAAGAGAGGGAGAGGGAGGGAGGGGGAGAGAGGAGGAGGGGGGAGGGGGGAGGGGGAAGGGGAGGGAGAGAAGAGAGGGAGAGGAAGAGAGGGAGAGGGAATGGAGGGAGAGAGAGAATTGAATTTAAAAAATCCCTTTATTTACATCTATTCATATTTTACAGTCCGGGTCTCCTGTATCATAACTCTAGATTAGATACATAAAAATGAAAATAGAAAATAATAAAAAAAAATAAAGAAAAGAATAAAAGAAAATTCAGATTTACAAAACTATTACCAATCACCTGGAAGAACTTAAAAATGAAGCAACAGTGAATCATTACATACAGAAAACAACACCTCTCTAACTCCCCAAGTGCTCACAAACTCTACCAAGTTGCCCGTGAGTTTGTAATAGGCAAACTCCACCCTGATTCGTGACGCCAACAGTCCAGCCATCATACAAGCCGGGTCCACTGACCCCTGGCCCCTGATGCAGTTCTTCCTGGTCTTCCATATAGCCAGTTTAGCTATTCCTGACACCACATTGAGCAGGACATGCAGAGACTTTTTTGCAGCTGAGTACTTTGGACCATAAATGAAAAGTTCAAAAGAAAAATATTGCCCTAAACCCTGAAACAGCTGCTCTAGCACCATGAATAAGCCCTGAAGCCTAGAACACTCTACAAAAAGATGATGTAATGTGTCCCTCTCTAAACAAAAAGGACAGCCCTCCCCTACACTAGGATCCAGGTGTGCCAGATGCCTGTTTGTAGCTATCGCCCCGTGCACAATCCTCCACTGGAGGTCACCCGTCCGTTTCTCAACGGGGGATTTGTACAGGGACCGCCAGCAGCCTTTCGGGGAAGACCCCGGACCAAAGAACCCAGTCCACCTCGACACCTCCATTCCTGCCAGAGAACGTAGGTGGGACACTTTGACACAGGTATGATAAACCGCCTTCTTCCCCACAGCCTCACACTCCCCCAGCTCTGGTGTTTTAAAGGAGAGAAAACCTCCCTCCTCCTCCTGCCACTCCCCAAACGCAGGAGAAACAGTCAGGGAGGGGAAGACATACACAGACTCATTGTCCCACTGGTCAGAGAGCGTTGGATCCTCTATGAACGTCCTGAGGGGCCCTGGCAGGGACGCACAGACCTCCTCCACCAACCTTTCCAGCAGTCTACGGGACCGGATACCCGTTGTCTCCCCAAGCCCTCCAACAGATGTCTTGATTAGATGACCCAGCTTGACACACCCAGCCTCCCGCAGACTGGACCGCAGGCTGGTGGAGGACAGGACCTGTGAGTCGATGAGGGCGTTCCCGAACAGTGGCTCCTCAAACAGCCACATCCCTGGTGTTGCATCAGGTTTCCGATGGACTTTGAAAACCTGCCATGATTCCAGGACTGAGCGGTAGAAGGGTGTCAAACCAGCCAGGTCCACTGCCTCAGGCTGGAGCAGGAACAGCTGTTTGTCGTAACCAAGGCGACCAGCCCTCCTCAGCAGCAGCCTAGCTGTATCCTGCCAGCTCAGTCCAAAGGTATATAGTAGCCTCTGTGCAGCCTGTATTCTAAAGGCCACTATCCTGGAGGGAATGTCAATGAGGCCTTGTCCCCCCTCCTGTATTGGCAGGTAAAGTGCAGGCGCCCTCACCCAGTGCTGACCAGACCAGAAGACGTCCACAATAGTCCTCTGTATCCCCTGAATCAGACTCTCTGGTGGAGGTAATACAGTCAGTCGATGCCACAAAGTCGAGGCAACCATGTTGTTGACAACCAGGACTCTTCCCCTATACGACAGCTGGGGTAGCAACCATTTCCATTTAGACAGTCTGGCACACACCTTTTCCACTACTCCCTCCCAGTTCTGCTTCTGAAAATCCCCTGTCCCTAAAAAAACTCCCAGAACTTTCAGTCCCTCTCTCCCCCAGCTAAGACCCCCAGGCATACTGGGAACTGCCCGCTCCCGCCACTGTCCTACCTGCAAGGCCCCACTCTTCTCCCAGTTTACTTTTGCAGAGGAGGCCTTCTCATACACCCCTAATGACTGCACTAAACCCCCTACATCCTGTTGATTTTTTATAAAAATGCTAATATCATCAGCATATGCCGAGACAATCAGTGGTGGACTCTCTGGTAGCCCGGGTAGTGAGAGCCCACTTAACCTGCTCCTAAGCCTGCTCAAAAGGGGTTCAATTACTAGGGAGTATAGCTGTCCTGAAATTGGACAGCCCTGTCTAATACCCCTCTCAATCCTTATTGGACGACTCCACCCCCCACCCACCTTTACCATACATGAGACATCCTCATATAGCAACCCCACCCATGACCTAAATCCCTCCCCAAAACCAAAAGCCCTCAAAGTAGAAAATAAATACCCATGGTCCACGCGATCAAAAGCCTTCTCCTGATCGAGAGACAAAATACCAAGATCAATCTTATATACTTTGCACATGTCCAATAAGTCTCTCATTAAGAACAAATTGTCCATAATAGACCTATCTGGGATGCAGTATGTCTGGTCTTTTTCGACTAATATCTCCAGATAGTCTTTAAGCCTATTGGCCAGAACCTTGGAAAGCAGCTTATAATCCGTGCATAGCAGGGCCACAGGTCTCCAGTTCTTGAGGGAGGCAAGATCCCCCTTCTTTGGAAGGAGAGAGAGAGCTGCTCTCCGACAAGAGGTCGGTAGTGAGCCTCTCTGGACACATTCCTGCAGCACCTCCAGTAGGTCCGCTCCTAAATGTCTCCAGAAATGCTTATAAAAATCTGCAGATAACCCATCTACTCCAGCTGAGGCAGTCCCTGAAGCAGCTCAGCAGCACACTCATCATCACAGGTCTCTGCTTTGTAGAGGGCAGTGTAGAAGGACAACGTGTGCTTCCTCATCTCTGCTGGGTCTGTGGTCACTCCGCCATCGGGACACCGTAGACATAACATCTGCTTATTCTGAGAGACAGACTTCTCCAAGTTGAAAAAAAAGGAGCTTGGTGCATCCATGTCCTTGATACTTATGAACCGTGCCCTAATCATGGCTCCCTTCACCCTCTCACTTAAAAACAGACTCAGCTCCTTCTTTTTCCTTTGTAGTGTTTCCCCATCAGGGTTATCCTGTGCCAAGAGACTACCCTCAATGTCCCTGATCTCCTGCTCTAGAGCCTGTATAGCTGTCCTTACCTTGATGGTGGACTGAGCAGTGTACTGCTGACAGAAAATACATGTTTGTGTCTTTCCTACCTCCCACCATTGGCTTAAGGATTCAAAATCCCTTTTCCTAGCCCTCCATAAATTCCAAAAAAATGCAAAATTCTCACAGAACATATTGTCCTGTAACAATTTTACATTAAAATGCCAGTAAGAACTAGACTTTGTGCTAGGTGAGAGGTGTAAATCTACAGTGACTAAATGGTGATCAGAAAAACCAACGGGGTGGATGAAACTATTTAGTAGCCTATTGCTAAAAGATTGTGAAATATAAACCCTATCTAACCTGGCTGCACTGACCCTGCTGTTTGCTACCCTAACCCATGTGTACTGCCTAACCTGTGGATGTCTAATTCTCCATGCATCTACTAAACCTAGTTGAGTGATTAGCTGTGATAAAGTAGTGGATGATTGTAAATGTGGTTCCTCACCTGTCCTATCCAATGTAAAATCCACTGTGCAGTTCCAATCCCCCCCTATAACATAACATTCCCTCTGCCCACTCTGTTGCAATGATGCTTGCACTTTCTTAAAAATGTCAAGCCGTTCTTTACCCTGATTCGAGGCATAAATGTTAACAAAACAAAAACTAATTTCATTTATTTCAGCCCTGACCATCTGTGCCCTACCTTTCACTATCTCAGTGGTGGACATTACATTTGCCCCTAACCCTGGTGAAAAAAGAATGGCTGTCCCTGCACTAAAATTGGTCCCATGACTAAGAAAGTGTTGACCCCTCCACCATAAGCCCCAATCAATCTCATTTGCTGTGTCACTGTGTGTTTCTTGAAGAAAAATAACGTTCATTCATGTTCAGAGACCCAACCCTTAAACTATGCATAGGAAAAAGTAAAAATAGAGACAGAACAGATAGACAGAACAGACAAGTAAAGAAAACCACCATGTGAAGACCTGTCATTACTTACTCATTATTTTATGCCTTTTTTTATCCCTTTTGCTTTCTTCGTCTCGACCCCCTTCCTCAAATCAGTGACAAACTTTCTCAGCCTAAAGCGTTTTTTTTTCTCCAGCAGATCCAAACCAACTATCTTTTGCAACATAGACACAGTTTTAATGAATTTCTCTGTGTCAGGAAAATGATCAGTTATTTTAACTGATTTTCCATAGGTTTCGTCTAAAAACATGTTTATCTCCCCAATGTGTACAGATCACTTCTCTGTTGTGAGTCTGTCACTGACATGCCGTCAGACTCAGAATCCTCCCCCATGTCTTCCTCATTCCCCTGTCCCTGGACAAAAAGCAGCACCTGCTTCCCACTGACCTGCTCCCCTTCAGCCTCCATCTCCTCCCTGCCAACCTGCTCACCTTGACCCAGCTCACCTGTCTCCACTACTGGCACATCTGCAGCAACAGTCTCGCTTCCTGCCATGTCACCAGTGGTAGCTTGACTGTCACACACCACTGCTGTCTCATTCACCTCCCTTGAGTGTTCTCCCCCTGCTTCTCTAGAGTTCCACTGCTAGTTTTATTAGCAGGTGGTAGAGCTGCCTTGTTTCCTCTCTGCCCACTGGTTCCTTCTCCTGCGTCAGCTACCGTACCCCAAGCTTCAGCTAGCGGACCTCCAGCCTTAGCCAGCGGACCCCCAGCCTTAGCCAGCGGACCCCCAGCCTCAGCCAGCGGACCCCCAGCCTTAGCCAGCGGATCCTCGGCCTCAGCCAGTGGACCCCCAGCCTTAGCCAGCGGACCCCCGGCCTTAGCCAACGGACCCCCAGCCTTAGCCGGTGGACCCCCAGCGTCAGCCAGCAGACCCCCAGCTTCAGCCAGCGGACCCCCAGCTTCAGCTAGCGGACCCCCAGCCTTAGCCAGCAGCCCCCCAGCCTTAGCCAGTGGACCCCCAGCTTCAGCCAACGGACCCCCAGCTTCAGCTAGCGGACCCCCTGCCTCTATGTCCTCCCCCCGCTGTCTATGAGGGCAGGCAAAACGTTTGTGGCCGACATCCCCACACTCAAAACATTTCATGGAGCCAGAGCTTGCATATACCATGTAGTATCCATTATCATGTTTAACCCTGAATGACACATCCAGGGACTGTGTGGGGCAGGCTAAAAACATAAATACATGCCGTCTGAAAGACTGGACATGCTGGAGTTTTTCATTCCTACACCCCAAACCAACATTTTTGAACGTGCTAGCTAGCTTCCCGAAACGCTGGAGCTCCCGCTCCAACACCTCGTTGGGGATGAATGGGGGAACCCCCGACACCGTAACCCTGATAGACGGTACCGCTAGCGGCGATACCTGCGTGTACACGTCATTGAGAAACACACCGTTCTCAATTAACCTTGCGACACATCGTTCCTCTTTCATAAATACAACCACAGCTTTATTCATCCTAGATGCATACGCAATATTCTCATAACCCGTGGATTCCCCCACGGCAACGAGAACACATTCCACCGTGACCGCTTGGTCCGACATAATCCGCACTCCATGATGGAGCGACAGGGATGATGTCTCCCGAGACACCATCCCGATCCAAAACACCGACACCAACTAACGTCAAACTAATTTCTTATACTTAAGCACAACGACACATTATGAAACAGAAAACAGGTTGAAAATACACGTGAAAGTCTTTTAGAAAAGTAGAAAAAGTTAGCTTACCAGCAGCACTCACTCAGCTCACCAACAAACACTCACTCACTCACCACACCCCAAACTCCCAGCATGCAAGAGAGAGAGAGAGAGAGAGAGAGAGAGAGAGAGAGAGAGAGAGGGAGAGGGAGGGAGAGAGAGAGGAAGAGAGGGAGAGAGAGAGAGGAAGAGAGGGAGAGGGAGGGAGGGAGGGAGAGAGGAAGTGTGAGAGGGGAGAGGGGAGGGAGAGAAGAGAGGGAGAGGGAGGGAGGGGGAGAGAGGAAGAGGGGGAAGGGGAGGGGGGAGGGAGAGAAGAGAGGGAGAGGGAGGGAGGGAGGGGGAGAGAGGGGAGGAAGGGAGGGGGAGAGAGAGGAAGAGGGGGAGGGGGGAGTGAGAGAAGAGAGGGAGAGGGATGGAGGGGTGGAAGGGAGGGGGAGAGAGAGAGGAAGAGAGGGAGAGGGAGGGAGAGAGAGAGGAAGAGGGGGAGGGAGAGAGAGGGGAAGAGGAAGAGAGGGAGAGGGAATGGAGGGAGAGAAAGAGAGGGAGAGGGAGGGAGGGAGAGAGGGGTGGAAGGGAGGGGGAGAGAGAGAGGAAGAGAGGGAGAGTTAGGGAGAGAAAGAGGAAGAGGGGGAGAGAGAGAGGAAAAGGAAGAGGGGGAGAGAGGGGAGGGAGAGGAAGAGGAAGAGGGAGAAGAGTTTTTCAGCAACCTGACAACAGAGTGCAGCCATTTTCAGGCTCAGGGGGGGGAGAGAGAGAGGAAGTGGAAGAGGGGGAGAGAGGGGGAGGGAGAGAGAGAGGAAGAGGAAGAGGGGGAGGGCAGCATTCGACTCACACTCACACACCAACACCGATTGGCTGCCATGCAAGGCACCAACCAGCTCATCAGGAGCATTAAGGGGTCAGGCATCTTGCTCAGGGGTACTTTCACATACCCAGGGTGGGATCAGACCGGCAACCCTCCGACTGCCAGACGACTGCTCTTACCGCCTGGGCCAATGAGACGACTGCTCTTACCGCCTGAGCCAATGAGACGACTGCTCTTACCGCCTGGGCCAATGACACGACTGCTCTTACCGCCTGAGCCAATGAGACGACTGCTCTTACCGCCTGGGCCAATGACACGACTGCTCTTACCGCCTGAGCCAATGAGACGACTGCTCTTACCGCCTGAGCCAATGAGACGACTGCTCTTACCGCCTGAGCCAATGAGACGACTGCTCTTACCGCCTGAGCCAATGTCGCCCGTGTTCTGTGTTCCTGTCCTGCCGAGGTGGTCAGTGTTTGAGGTAAACCATGTCATCTGCAATGTGTGTCTTGCCCACACACACATTTTGTTGAGAAGGCGCAGATAGAGTGTGAGCAGCAGTTTGGAACAGGACCACGTGTCCTGCTCTTCTGACCTGAACAGGCCAGATAATAATAATAATAATAATAATAATAATAATAATAATAATAATTTGTTGTTATTTAGCTGACACTTTAATCCAAAGTGACTTGTATGTGATGCGACTAAGCAGGGGAGAATCCCCCTGGAGAAATGTCGGGTTAAGGGCCTTGCTCAAGGGCCCAACAGCTGTGTGTACCTTATTGTGGGCTTGAACCACCAAACTTCCAGGTCCCAGTTATGTACCTTAACCACTAGGCTACAGATCTCTGAATGGCTGCCCACTAAAAACAGCTTTTCAGTCACAGACGCATCATATTTCAGGAATTAGGGAGTTGTTCATATGTGTCTGGGGGAGTGTAATGTTTATTTGTTCTTCTTGTTATTTATGATTATTCATATCTGGATATTTGTCATCCATTACATTGCATTTGTCTTCCCCTGTGATGTCTGTGTCTGAATGTTTCTGAGCCCTAGTCACTCCCCTGTCTGCGTGCTGCACTATTCAGGTGGTTCCAGAAATTTCCAGGTTTCAACGATTCCTTCTCAGCCTCGCTTTGTCTTACTTCCTGCTTTTTCACTAGTTCATGTTGTAGATAGCACTAACGTACTAATAACAACTAACATAGATATTGTACAGTACTAACTATATTAACACACTGTCTGTCTAACAGTCCCTAGGTTTTGGGTATTAGATTTAATCACGTAACTAACAGACTAACGTTATCTCCAGTTTAGATTCTATCACTGATTACTTGCTTTGATTCAGTGAAGTTATACCGTTATCACTACGTGCCCACTCCCTAATCCGGAGCCGTTTGTATTACATGTGGGTCTGTGTGTATCCAGTCCACGTTTTCGTTTCCCCTTGTTATTGTATTACAACCCAATTATGTTCCTCACCTGTTGTTTATTTGTTAAGCCCTCCTCACTCCCATGCCCCACCTAGTATGTCACCTCCCTTCATGTATTTAAACCCGTCTCTGCTAGAAACTTTGTCAGAATATTGATCATATTTCAGTTGCTGATTCCTTGTAAGCCTGATTTATTGAGATTCCTGAAGACACCCCTTTGCCTGAAGACACCCCACTGCACATCTACTATGCACACTCCAATCACACTCTAATTTGGCCGCATAAACACGCACAGTATAGCACAAAGTGAAATTCTTGACTGAAGAGCTTAATTCTGTATCCCCTACAAAATTATACTGAATACCGCATTAAAGGTACAAAAGGTAATTTCGGACTCCTAACAGTCAAGAGAGGAATTGTAGCAACAAACACGCTCAAACCACAACACTGTTTATCCCTCCCCCTTCTCTGTAAACACTGATGTTGAAACGCCATTGGCTGTGGCAATTAGAACCAATTTTCCACCAATGAGCTTGAACTGTTGTACAGTTGTACCATTTTTTGGTACAGAGTGCCGGCCCGTCAACTGCATATTTTGAAACCCAAATTTAAGGACTATAAACACAGGCAGAGGGTGAGTCAACATGTCAGTGAGCCTTTTTCAATGATAGAATTGGAATGGTCTTGTAACAATGTTTTAACACAAAACTCTTGCCTATTGTACCTTTAATATTTGATATATCACCCAGCCTTACCTTCAACCTCTTTTTCCTGTGACGTCTCCTTCCCTTAGTGTTTCCCTGTTGCTTTCTGTCAACGCATCAGTGACACACAACGCACCAGTGACACACACAACGCATCAGTGACACACACAACACATCAGTGACACACAACACATCAGTGACACACACAACGCATCAGTGACACACACAACACACCAGTGACACACAACACATCAGTGACACACAACACATCAGTGACACACAACGCATCAGTGACACACATCTTTCCATTCCCCCGTCCCAGTGGACCCATCTGTGCATCTCCCACCCCCATCCCCACCTTCCATCAGGCACCTGAAGAGTTGGGTGTTTGGCAGGATTATAGAAATGATTTCTGTGAGTTTTGTCCATGACATCTACGGTCTCTCATCTAAATAATGTCTGCCCACTCATCCGGTGTCATCTGTGGTGGCTGGACAATCACAGATGCGTGTGTCTTCCTGTAGGAGTCAGATCACAGTGTGAGGCAGAGTAGGAGTCAGATCACAGTGTGAGGCAGAGTAGGAGTCAGATCACAGTGTGGGGCAGAGTAGGAGTCAGATCACAGTGTGAGGCAGAGTAGGAGTCAGATCACAGTGTGTCTTCCTGTAGGAGTCAGATCACAGTGTGAGGCAGAGTAGGAGTCAGATCACAGTGTGAGGCAGAGTAGGAGTCAGATCACAGTGTGAGGCAGAGTAGGAGTCAGATCACAGTGTGTCTTCCTGTAGGAGTCAGATCACAGTGTGGTGCAGAGTAGGAGTCAGATCACAGTGTGAGGCAGAGTAGGAGTCAGATCACAGTGTGAGGCAGAGTAGGAGTCAGATCACAGTGTGAGGCAGAGTAGGAGTCAGATCACAGTGTGGTGCAGAGTAGGAGTCAGATCACAGTGTGAGGCAGAGTAGGAGTCAGATCACAGTGTGAGGCAGAGTAGGAGTCAGATCACAGTGTGAGGCAGAGTAGGAGTCAGATCACAGTGTGAGGCAGAGTAGGAGTCAGATCACAGTGTGAGGCAGAGTAGGAGTCAGATCACAATGTGAGGCAGAGTAGGAGTCAGATCACAGTGTGAGGCAGAGTAGGAGTCAGATCACAGTGTGAGGCAGAGTAGGAGTCAGATCACAGTGTGAGGCAGAGTAGGAGTCAGATCACATTGTGAGGCAGAGTAGGAGTCAGATCACAGTGTGAGGCAGAGTAGGAGTCAGATCACAGTGTGAG